>NW_027366598.1:0-69371 GCF_046119375.1 Phyllobates terribilis | reverse complement strand
CATTTCTGGTATATGAAAAACATGTTTTTCAATGGCAAAAATCAATGAATATTGTAAATGCACAAACAGTAATATCTCCACATTGCACGGTGCAATTCTGAAATTTTTAGCTTTTTCCTGTTAATCCTAGCATGATAAAGAAGATTCAAAGAGAGTGAGATGCCAGCTCCTTTCATTCAGTCAGTAGCTTCAAACATTTCTGGTATATGAAAAACATGTTTTTCAATGGCAAAAATCAATGAATATTGTAAATGCACAAACAGTAATATCTCCACATTGCAAGGTGCAATTCTGAAATTTTTTGCTTTTTCCTGCTAATCCTAGCATGATAAAGAAGATTCAAAGAGAGTGAGATGCCAGCTCCTTTCATTCAGTCAGTAGCTTCAAACATTTCTGGTATATGAAAAACATGTTTTTCAATGGCAAAAATCAATGAATATTGTAAATGCACAAACAGTAATATCTCCACATTGCACGGTGCAATTCTGAAATTTTTAGCTTTTTCCTGTTAATCCTAGCATGATAAAGAAGATTCAAAGAGAGTGAGATGCCAGCTCCTTTCATTCAGTCAGTAGCTTCAAACATTTCTGGTATATGAAAAACATGTTTTTCAATGGCAAAAATCAATGAATATTGTAAATGCACAAACAGTAATATCTCCACATTGCAAGGTGCAATTCTGAAATTCTTTGCTTTTTCCTGTTAATCCTAGCATGATAAAGAAGATTCAAAGAGAGTGAGATGCCAGCTCCTTTCATTCAGTCAGTAGCTTCAAACATTTCTGGTATATGAAAAACATGTTTTTCAATGGCAAAAATCAATGAATATTGTAAATGCACAAACAGTAATATCTCCACATTGCAAGGTGCAATTCTGAAATTTTTTGCTTTTTCCTGCTAATCCTAGCATGATAAAGAAGATTCAAAGAGAGTGAGATGCCAGCTCCTTTCATTCAGTCAGTAGCTTCAAACATTTCTGGTATATGAAAAACATGTTTTTCAATGGCAAAAATCAATGAATATTGTAAATGCACAAACAGTAATATCTCCACATTGCACGGTGCAATTCTGAAATTTTTAGCTTTTTCCTGTTAATCCTAGCATGATAAAGAAGATTCAAAGAGAGTGAGATGCCAGCTCCTTTCATTCAGTCAGTAGCTTCAAACATTTCTGGTATATGAAAAACATGTTTTTCAATGGCAAAAATCAATGAATATTGTAAATGCACAAACAGTAATATCTCCACATTGCAAGGTGCAATTCTGAAATTTTTTGCTTTTTCCTGCTAATCCTAGCATGATAAAGAAGATTCAAAGAGAGTGAGATGCCAGCTCCTTTCATTCAGTCAGTAGCTTCAAACATTTCTGGTATATGAAAAACTTTTTTCAATGGCAAACATCAATGAATATTGTAAATGCACAAACAGTAATATCTCCACATTGCACGGTGCAATTCTGAAATTTTTAGCTTTTTCCTGTTAATCCTAGCATGATAAAGAAGATTCAAAGAGAGTGAGATGCCAGCTCCTTTCATTCAGTCAGTAGCTTCAAACATTTCTGGTATATGAAAAACATGTTTTTCAATGGCAAAAATCAATGAATATTGTAAATGCACAAACAGTAATATCTCCACATTGCAAGGTGCAATTCTGAAATTTTTTGCTTTTTCCTGTTAATCCTAGCATGATAAAGAAGATTCAAAGAGAGTGAGATGCCAGCTCCTTTCATTCAGTCAGTAGCTTCAAACATTTCTGGTATATGAAAAACATGTTTTTCAATGGCAAAAATCAATGAATATTGTAAATGCACAAACAGTAATATCTCCACATTGCACGGTGCAATTCTGAAATTTTTAGCTTTTTCCTGTTAATCCTAGCATGATAAAGAAGATTCAAAGAGAGTGAGATGCCAGCTCCTTTCATTCAGTCAGTAGCTTCAAACATTTCTGGTATATGAAAAACATGTTTTTCAATGGCAAAAATCAATGAATATTGTAAATGCACAAACAGTAATATCTCCACATTGCAAGGTGCAATTCTGAAATTTTTTGCTTTTTCCTGTTAATCCTAGCATGATAAAGAAGATTCAAAGAGAGTGAGATGCCAGCTCCTTTCATTCAGTCAGTAGCTTCAAACATTTCTGGTATATGAAAAACATGTTTTTCAATGGCAAAAATCAATGAATATTGTAAATGCACAAACAGTAATATCTCCACATTGCACGGTGCAATTCTGAAATTTTTAGCTTTTTCCTGTTAATCCTAGCATGATAAAGAAGATTCAAAGAGAGTGAGATGCCAGCTCCTTTCATTCAGTCAGTAGCTTCAAACATTTCTGGTATATGAAAAACATGTTTTTCAATGGCAAAAATCAATGAATATTGTAAATGCACAAACAGTAATATCTCCACATTGCAAGGTGCAATTCTGAAATTTTTTGCTTTTTCCTGTTAATCCTAGCATGATAAAGAAGATTCAAAGAGAGTGAGATGCCAGCTCCTTTCATTCAGTCAGTAGCTTCAAACATTTCTGGTATATGAAAAACATGTTTTTCAATGGCAAAAATCAATGAATATTGTAAATGCACAAACAGTAATATCTCCACATTGCAAGGTGCAATTCTGAAATTTTTTGCTTTTTCCTGCTAATCCTAGCATGATAAAGAAGATTCAAAGAGAGTGAGATGCCAGCTCCTTTCATTCAGTCAGTAGCTTCAAACATTTCTGGTATATGAAAAACATGTTTTTCAATGGCAAAAATCAATGAATATTGTAAATGCACAAACAGTAATATCTCCACATTGCACGGTGCAATTCTGAAATTTTTAGCTTTTTCCTGTTAATCCTAGCATGATAAAGAAGATTCAAAGAGAGTGAGATGCCAGCTCCTTTCATTCAGTCAGTAGCTTCAAACATTTCTGGTATATGAAAAACATGTTTTTCAATGGCAAAAATCAATGAATATTGTAAATGCACAAACAGTAATATCTCCACATTGCAAGGTGCAATTCTGAAATTTTTTGCTTTTTCCTGCTAATCCTAGCATGATAAAGAAGATTCAAAGAGAGTGAGATGCCAGCTCCTTTCATTCAGTCAGTAGCTTCAAACATTTCTGGTATATGAAAAACATGTTTTTCAATGGCAAAAATCAATGAATATTGTAAATGCACAAACAGTAATATCTCCACATTACACGGTGCAATTATGAAATTTTTAGCTTTTTCCTGTTAATCCTAGCATGATAAAGAAGATTCAAAGAGAGTGAGATGCCAGCTCCTTTCATTCAGTCAGTAGCTTCAAACATTTCTGGTATATGAAAAACATGTTTTTCAATGGCAAAAATCAATGAATATTGTAAATGCACAAACAGTAATATCTCCACATTGCAAGGTGCAATTCTGAAATTTTTTGCTTTTTCCTGCTAATCCTAGCATGATAAAGAAGATTCAAAGAGAGTGAGATGCCAGCTCCTTTCATTCAGTCAGTAGCTTCAAACATTTCTGGTATATGAAAAACATGTTTTTCAATGGCAAAAATCAATGAATATTGTAAATGCACAAACAGTAATATCTCAACATTGCACGGTGCAATTCTGAAATTTTTAGCTTTTTCCTGTTAATCCTAGCATGATAAAGATTCAAAGAGAGTGAGATGCCAGCTCCTTTCATTCAGTCAGTAGCTTCAAACATTTCTGGTATATGAAAAACATGTTTTTCAATGGCAAAAATCAATGAATATTGTAAATGCACAAACAGTAATATCTCCACATTGCAAGGTGCAATTCTGAAATTTTTTGATTTTTCCTGTTAATCCTAGCATGATAAAGAAGATTCAAAGAGAGTGAGATGCCAGCTCCTTTCATTCAGTCAGTAGCTTCAAACATTTCTGGTATATGAAAAACATGTTTTTCAATGGCAAAAATCAATGAATATTGTAAATGCACAAACAGTAATATCTCCACATTGCACGGTGCAATTCTGAAATTTTTAGCTTTTTCCTGTTAATCCTAGCATGATAAAGAAGATTCAAAGAGAGTGAGATGCCAGCTCCTTTCATTCAGTCAGTAGCTTCAAACATTTCTGGTATATGAAAAACATGTTTTTCAATGGCAAAAATCAATGAATATTGTAAATGCACAAACAGTAATATCTCCACATTGCAAGGTGCAATTCTGAAATTTTTTGCTTTTTCCTGCTAATCCTAGCATGATAAAGAAGATTCAGAGTGAGATGCCAGCTCCTTTCATTCAGTCAGTAGCTTCAAACATTTCTGGTATATGAAAAACATGTTTTTCAATGGCAAAAATCAATGAATATTGTAAATGCACAAACAGTAATATCTCCACATTGCACGGTGCAATTCTGAAATTTTTAGCTTTTTCCTGTTAATCCTAGCATGATAAAGAAGATTCAAAGAGAGTGAGATGCCAGCTCCTTTCATTCAGTCAGTAGCTTCAAACATTTCTGGTATATGAAAAACATGTTTTTCAATGGCAAAAATCAATGAATATTGTAAATGCACAAACAGTAATATCTCCACATTGCAAGGTGCAATTCTGAAATTTTTTGCTTTTTCCTGTTAATCCTAGCATGATAAAGAAGATTCAAAGAGAGTGAGATGCCAGCTCCTTTCATTCAGTCAGTAGCTTCAAACATTTCTGGTATATGAAAAACATGTTTTTCAATGGCAAAAATCAATGAATATTGTAAATGCACAAACAGTAATATCTCCACATTGCACGGTGCAATTCTGAAATTTTTAGCTTTTTCCTGTTAATCCTAGCATGACAAAGAAGATTCAAAGAGAGTGAGATGCCAGCTCCTTTCATTCAGTCAGTAGCTTCAAACATTTCTGGTATATCAAAAACATGTTTTTCAATGGCAAAAATCAATGAATATTGTAAATGCACAAACAGTAATATCTCCACATTGCAAGGTGCAATTCTGAAATTTTTTGCTTTTTCCTGCTAATCCTAGCATGATAAAGAAGATTCAAAGAGAGTGAGATGCCAGCTCCTTTCATTCAGTCAGTAGCTTCAAACATTTCTGGTATATGAAAAACATGTTTTTCAATGGCAAAAATCAATGAATATTGTAAATGCACAAACAGTAATATCTCCACATTGCAAGGTGCAATTCTGAAATTTTTTGCTTTTTCCTGTTAATCCTAGCATGATAAAGAAGATTCAAAGAGAGTGAGATGCCAGCTCCTTTCATTCAGTCAGTAGCTTCAAACATTTCTGGTATATGAAAAACATGTTTTTCAATGGCAAAAATCAATGAATATTGTAAATGCACAAACAGTAATATCTCCACATTGCAAGGTGCAATTCTGAAATTTTTTGCTTTTTCCTGCTAATCCTAGCATGATAAAGAAGATTCAAAGAGAGTGAGATGCCAGCTCCTTTCATTCAGTCAGTAGCTTCAAACATTTCTGGTATATGAAAAACATGTTTTTCAATGGCAAAAATCAATGAATATTGTAAATGCACAAACAGTAATATCTCCACATTGCACGGTGCAATTCTGAAATTTTTAGCTTTTTCCTGTTAATCCTAGCATGATAAAGAAGATTCAAAGAGTGAGATGCCAGCTCCTTTCATTCAGTCAGTAGCTTCAAACATTTCTGGTATATGAAAAACATGTTTTTCAATGGCAAAAATCAATGAATATTGTAAATGCACAAACAGTAATATCTCCACATTGCAAGGTGCAATTCTGAAATTTTTTGCTTTTTCCTGCTAATCCTAGCATGATAAAGAAGATTCAAAGAGAGTGAGATGCCAGCTCCTTTCATTCAGTCAGTAGCTTCAAACATTTCTGGTATATGAAAAACATGTTTTTCAATGGCAAAAATCAATGAATATTGTAAATGCACAAACAGTAATATCTCAACATTGCACGGTGCAATTCTGAAATTTTTTGCTTTTTCCTGTTAATCCTAGCATGATAAAGAAGATTCAAAGAGAGTGAGATGCCAGCTCCTTTCATTCAGTCAGTAGCTTCAAACATTTCTGGTATATGAAAAACATGTTTTTCAATGGCAAAAATCAATGAATATTGTAAATGCACAAACAGTAATATCTCCACATTGCAAGGTGCAATTCTGAAATTTTTTGCTTTTTCCTGCTAATCCTAGCATGATAAAGAAGAATCAAAGAGAGTGAGATGCCAGCTCCTTTCATTCAGTCAGTAGCTTCAAACATTTCTGGTATATGAAAAACATGTTTTTCAATGGCAAAAATCAATGAATATTGTAAATGCACAAACAGTAATATCTCCACATTGCACGGTGCAATTCTGAAATTTTTAGCTTTTTCCTGTTAATCCTAGCATGATAAAGAAGATTCAAAGAGAGTGAGATGCCAGCTCCTTTCATTCAGTCAGTAGCTTCAAACATTTCTGGTATATGAAAAACATGTTTTTCAATGGCAAAAATCAATGAATATTGTAAATGCACAAACAGTAATATCTCCACATTGCAAGGTGCAATTCTGAAATTTTTTGCTTTTTCCTGCTAATCCTAGCATGATAAAGAAGATTCAAAGAGAGTGAGATGCCAGCTCCTTTCATTCAGTCAGTAGCTTCAAACATTTCTGGTATATGAAAAACATGTTTTTCAATGGCAAAAATCAATGAATATTGTAAATGCACAAACAGTAATATCTCCACATTGCACGGTGCAATTCTGAAATTTTTAGCTTTTTCCTGTTAATCCTAGCATGATAAAGAAGATTCAAAGAGAGTGAGATGCCAGCTCCTTTCATTCAGTCAGTAGCTTCAAACATTTCTGGTATATGAAAAACATGTTTTTCAATGGCAAAAATCAATGAATATTGTAAATGCACAAACAGTAATATCTCCACATTGCAAGGTGCAATTCTGAAATTCTTTGCTTTTTCCTGTTAATCCTAGCATGATAAAAAAGATTCAAAGAGAGTGAGATGCCAGCTCCTTTCATTCAGTCAGTAGCTTCAAACATTTCTGGTATATGAAAAACATGTTTTTCAATGGCAAAAATCAATGAATATTGTAAATGCACAAACAGTAATATCTCCACATTGCAAGGTGCAATTCTGAAATTTTTTGCTTTTTCCTGCTAATCCTAGCATGATAAAGAAGATTCAAAGAGAGTGAGATGCCAGCTCCTTTCATTCAGTCAGTAGCTTCAAACATTTCTGGTATATGAAAAACATGTTTTTCAATGGCAAAAATCAATGAATATTGTAAATGCACAAACAGTAATATCTCCACATTGCACGGTGCAATTCTGAAATTTTTAGCTTTTTCCTGTTAATCCTAGCATGATAAAGAAGATTCAAAGAGAGTGAGATGCCAGCTCCTTTCATTCAGTCAGTAGCTTCAAACATTTCTGGTATATGAAAAACATGTTTTTCAATGGCAAAAATCAATGAATATTGTAAATGCACAAACAGTAATATCTCCACATTGCAAGGTGCAATTCTGAAATTTTTTGCTTTTTCCTGCTAATCCTAGCATGATAAAGAAGATTCAAAGAGAGTGAGATGCCAGCTCCTTTCATTCAGTCAGTAGCTTCAAACATTTCTGGTATATGAAAAACTTTTTTCAATGGCAAACATCAATGAATATTGTAAATGCACAAACAGTAATATCTCCACATTGCACGGTGCAATTCTGAAATTTTTAGCTTTTTCCTGTTAATCCTAGCATGATAAAGAAGATTCAAAGAGAGTGAGATGCCAGCTCCTTTCATTCAGTCAGTAGCTTCAAACATTTCTGGTATATGAAAAACATGTTTTTCAATGGCAAAAATCAATGAATATTGTAAATGCACAAACAGTAATATCTCCACATTGCAAGGTGCAATTCTGAAATTTTTTGCTTTTTCCTGTTAATCCTAGCATGATAAAGAAGATTCAAAGAGAGTGAGATGCCAGCTCCTTTCATTCAGTCAGTAGCTTCAAACATTTCTGGTATATGAAAAACATGTTTTTCAATGGCAAAAATCAATGAATATTGTAAATGCACAAACAGTAATATCTCCACATTGCACGGTGCAATTCTGAAATTTTTAGCTTTTTCCTGTTAATCCTAGCATGATAAAGAAGATTCAAAGAGAGTGAGATGCCAGCTCCTTTCATTCAGTCAGTAGCTTCAAACATTTCTGGTATATGAAAAACATGTTTTTCAATGGCAAAAATCAATGAATATTGTAAATGCACAAACAGTAATATCTCCACATTGCAAGGTGCAATTCTGAAATTTTTTGCTTTTTCCTGTTAATCCTAGCATGATAAAGAAGATTCAAAGAGAGTGAGATGCCAGCTCCTTTCATTCAGTCAGTAGCTTCAAACATTTCTGGTATATGAAAAACATGTTTTTCAATGGCAAAAATCAATGAATATTGTAAATGCACAAACAGTAATATCTCCACATTGCAAGGTGCAATTCTGAAATTTTTTGCTTTTTCCTGCTAATCCTAGCATGATAAAGAAGATTCAAAGAGAGTGAGATGCCAGCTCCTTTCATTCAGTCAGTAGCTTCAAACATTTCTGGTATATGAAAAACATGTTTTTCAATGGCAAAAATCAATGAATATTGTAAATGCACAAACAGTAATATCTCCACATTGCACGGTGCAATTCTGAAATTTTTAGCTTTTTCCTGTTAATCCTAGCATGATAAAGAAGATTCAAAGAGAGTGAGATGCCAGCTCCTTTCATTCAGTCAGTAGCTTCAAACATTTCTGGTATATGAAAAACATGTTTTTCAATGGCAAAAATCAATGAATATTGTAAATGCACAAACAGTAATATCTCCACATTGCAAGGTGCAATTCTGAAATTTTTTGCTTTTTCCTGCTAATCCTAGCATGATAAAGAAGATTCAAAGAGAGTGAGATGCCAGCTCCTTTCATTCAGTCAGTAGCTTCAAACATTTCTGGTATATGAAAAACATGTTTTTCAATGGCAAAAATCAATGAATATTGTAAATGCACAAACAGTAATATCTCCACATTGCAAGGTGCAATTCTGAAATTTTTTGCTTTTTCCTGTTAATCCTAGCATGATAAAGAAGATTCAAAGAGAGTGAGATGCCAGCTCCTTTCATTCAGTCAGTAGCTTCAAACATTTCTGGTATATGAAAAACATGTTTTTCAATGGCAAAAATCAATGAATATTGTAAATGCACAAACAGTAATATCTCCACATTGCAAGGTGCAATTCTGAAATTTTTTGCTTTTTCCTGCTAATCCTAGCATGATAAAGAAGATTCAAAGAGAGTGAGATGCCAGCTCCTTTCATTCAGTCAGTAGCTTCAAACATTTCTGGTATATGAAAAACATGTTTTTCAATGGCAAAAATCAATGAATATTGTAAATGCACAAACAGTAATATCTCCACATTGCACGGTGCAATTCTGAAATTTTTAGCTTTTTCCTGTTAATCCTAGCATGATAAAGAAGATTCAAAGAGTGAGATGCCAGCTCCTTTCATTCAGTCAGTAGCTTCAAACATTTCTGGTATATGAAAAACATGTTTTTCAATGGCAAAAATCAATGAATATTGTAAATGCACAAACAGTAATATCTCCACATTGCAAGGTGCAATTCTGAAATTTTTTGCTTTTTCCTGCTAATCCTAGCATGATAAAGAAGATTCAAAGAGAGTGAGATGCCAGCTCCTTTCATTCAGTCAGTAGCTTCAAACATTTCTGGTATATGAAAAACATGTTTTTCAATGGCAAAAATCAATGAATATTGTAAATGCACAAACAGTAATATCTCAACATTGCACGGTGCAATTCTGAAATTTTTAGCTTTTTCCTGTTAATCCTAGCATGATAAAGAAGATTCAAAGAGAGTGAGATGCCAGCTCCTTTCATTCAGTCAGTAGCTTCAAACATTTCTGGTATATGAAAAACATGTTTTTCAATGGCAAAAATCAATGAATATTGTAAATGCACAAACAGTAATATCTCCACATTGCAAGGTGCAATTCTGAAATTTTTTGCTTTTTCCTGTTAATCCTAGCATGATAAAGAAGATTCAAAGAGAGTGAGATGCCAGCTCCTTTCATTCAGTCAGTAGCTTCAAACATTTCTGGTATATGAAAAACATGTTTTTCAATGGCAAAAATCAATGAATATTGTAAATGCACAAACAGTAATATCTCCACATTGCAAGGTGCAATTCTGAAATTTTTTGCTTTTTCCTGCTAATCCTAGCATGATAAAGAAGAATCAAAGAGAGTGAGATGCCAGCTCCTTTCATTCAGTCAGTAGCTTCAAACATTTCTGGTATATGAAAAACATGTTTTTCAATGGCAAAAATCAATGAATATTGTAAATGCACAAACAGTAATATCTCCACATTGCACGGTGCAATTCTGAAATTTTTAGCTTTTTCCTGTTAATCCTAGCATGATAAAGAAGATTCAAAGAGAGTGAGATGCCAGCTCCTTTCATTCAGTCAGTAGCTTCAAACATTTCTGGTATATGAAAAACATGTTTTTCAATGGCAAAAATCAATGAATATTGTAAATGCACAAACAGTAATATCTCCACATTGCAAGGTGCAATTCTGAAATTTTTTGCTTTTTCCTGCTAATCCTAGCATGATAAAGAAGATTCAAAGAGAGTGAGATGCCAGCTCCTTTCATTCAGTCAGTAGCTTCAAACATTTCTGGTATATGAAAAACATGTTTTTCAATGGCAAAAATCAATGAATATTGTAAATGCACAAACAGTAATATCTCCACATTGCACGGTGCAATTCTGAAATTTTTAGCTTTTTCCTGTTAATCCTAGCATGATAAAGAAGATTCAAAGAGAGTGAGATGCCAGCTCCTTTCATTCAGTCAGTAGCTTCAAACATTTCTGGTATATGAAAAACATGTTTTTCAATGGCAAAAATCAATGAATATTGTAAATGCACAAACAGTAATATCTCCACATTGCAAGGTGCAATTCTGAAATTCTTTGCTTTTTCCTGTTAATCCTAGCATGATAAAGAAGATTCAAAGAGAGTGAGATGCCAGCTCCTTTCATTCAGTCAGTAGCTTCAAACATTTCTGGTATATGAAAAACATGTTTTTCAATGGCAAAAATCAATGAATATTGTAAATGCACAAACAGTAATATCTCCACATTGCAAGGTGCAATTCTGAAATTTTTTGCTTTTTCCTGCTAATCCTAGCATGATAAAGAAGATTCAAAGAGAGTGAGATGCCAGCTCCTTTCATTCAGTCAGTAGCTTCAAACATTTCTGGTATATGAAAAACATGTTTTTCAATGGCAAAAATCAATGAATATTGTAAATGCACAAACAGTAATATCTCCACATTGCACGGTGCAATTCTGAAATTTTTAGCTTTTTCCTGTTAATCCTAGCATGATAAAGAAGATTCAAAGAGAGTGAGATGCCAGCTCCTTTCATTCAGTCAGTAGCTTCAAACATTTCTGGTATATGAAAAACATGTTTTTCAATGGCAAAAATCAATGAATATTGTAAATGCACAAACAGTAATATCTCCACATTGCAAGGTGCAATTCTGAAATTTTTTGCTTTTTCCTGCTAATCCTAGCATGATAAAGAAGATTCAAAGAGAGTGAGATGCCAGCTCCTTTCATTCAGTCAGTAGCTTCAAACATTTCTGGTATATGAAAAACTTTTTTCAATGGCAAACATCAATGAATATTGTAAATGCACAAACAGTAATATCTCCACATTGCACGGTGCAATTCTGAAATTTTTAGCTTTTTCCTGTTAATCCTAGCATGATAAAGAAGATTCAAAGAGAGTGAGATGCCAGCTCCTTTCATTCAGTCAGTAGCTTCAAACATTTCTGGTATATGAAAAACATGTTTTTCAATGGCAAAAATCAATGAATATTGTAAATGCACAAACAGTAATATCTCCACATTGCAAGGTGCAATTCTGAAATTTTTTGCTTTTTCCTGTTAATCCTAGCATGATAAAGAAGATTCAAAGAGAGTGAGATGCCAGCTCCTTTCATTCAGTCAGTAGCTTCAAACATTTCTGGTATATGAAAAACATGTTTTTCAATGGCAAAAATCAATGAATATTGTAAATGCACAAACAGTAATATCTCCACATTGCACGGTGCAATTCTGAAATTTTTAGCTTTTTCCTGTTAATCCTAGCATGATAAAGAAGATTCAAAGAGAGTGAGATGCCAGCTCCTTTCATTCAGTCAGTAGCTTCAAACATTTCTGGTATATGAAAAACATGTTTTTCAATGGCAAAAATCAATGAATATTGTAAATGCACAAACAGTAATATCTCCACATTGCAAGGTGCAATTCTGAAATTTTTTGCTTTTTCCTGTTAATCCTAGCATGATAAAGAAGATTCAAAGAGAGTGAGATGCCAGCTCCTTTCATTCAGTCAGTAGCTTCAAACATTTCTGGTATATGAAAAACATGTTTTTCAATGGCAAAAATCAATGAATATTGTAAATGCACAAACAGTAATATCTCCACATTGCAAGGTGCAATTCTGAAATTTTTTGCTTTTTCCTGCTAATCCTAGCATGATAAAGAAGATTCAAAGAGAGTGAGATGCCAGCTCCTTTCATTCAGTCAGTAGCTTCAAACATTTCTGGTATATGAAAAACATGTTTTTCAATGGCAAAAATCAATGAATATTGTAAATGCACAAACAGTAATATCTCCACATTGCACGGTGCAATTCTGAAATTTTTAGCTTTTTCCTGTTAATCCTAGCATGATAAAGAAGATTCAAAGAGAGTGAGATGCCAGCTCCTTTCATTCAGTCAGTAGCTTCAAACATTTCTGGTATATGAAAAACATGTTTTTCAATGGCAAAAATCAATGAATATTGTAAATGCACAAACAGTAATATCTCCACATTGCAAGGTGCAATTCTGAAATTTTTTGCTTTTTCCTGCTAATCCTAGCATGATAAAGAAGATTCAAAGAGAGTGAGATGCCAGCTCCTTTCATTCAGTCAGTAGCTTCAAACATTTCTGGTATATGAAAAACATGTTTTTCAATGGCAAAAATCAATGAATATTGTAAATGCACAAACAGTAATATCTCCACATTGCACGGTGCAATTCTGAAATTTTTAGCTTTTTCCTGTTAATCCTAGCATGATAAAGAAGATTCAAAGAGAGTGAGATGCCAGCTCCTTTCATTCAGTCAGTAGCTTCAAACATTTCTGGTATATGAAAAACATGTTTTTCAATGGCAAAAATCAATGAATATTGTAAATGCACAAACAGTAATATCTCCACATTGCAAGGTGCAATTCTGAAATTCTTTGCTTTTTCCTGTTAATCCTAGCATGATAAAGAAGATTCAAAGAGAGTGAGATGCCAGCTCCTTTCATTCAGTCAGTAGATTCAAACATTTCTGGTATATGAAAAACGTTTTTCAATGGCAAAAATCAATGAATATTGTAAATGCACAAACAGTAATATCTCCACATTGCAAGGTGCAATTCTGAAATTTTTTGCTTTTTCCTGCTAATCCTAGCATGATAAAGAAGATTCAAAGAGAGTGAGATGCCAGCTCCTTTCATTCAGTCAGTAGCTTCAAACATTTCTGGTATATGAAAAACATGTTTTTCAATGGCAAAAATCAATGAATATTGTAAATGCACAAACAGTAATATCTCCACATTGCACGGTGCAATTCTGAAATTTTTAGCTTTTTCCTGTTAATCCTAGCATGATAAAGAAGATTCAAAGAGAGTGAGATGCCAGCTCCTTTCATTCAGTCAGTAGCTTCAAACATTTCTGGTATATGAAAAACATGTTTTTCAATGGCAAAAATCAATGAATATTGTAAATGCACAAACAGTAATATCTCCACATTGCAAGGTGCAATTCTGAAATTTTTTGCTTTTTCCTGCTAATCCTAGCATGATAAAGAAGATTCAAAGAGAGTGAGATGCCAGCTCCTTTCATTCAGTCAGTAGCTTCAAACATTTCTGGTATATGAAAAACATGTTTTTCAATGGCAAAAATCAATGAATATTGTAAATGCACAAACAGTAATATCTCCACATTGCACGGTGCAATTCTGAAATTTTTAGCTTTTTCCTGTTAATCCTAGCATGATAAAGAAGATTCAAAGAGAGTGAGATGCCAGCTCCTTTCATTCAGTCAGTAGCTTCAAACATTTCTGGTATATGAAAAACATGTTTTTCAATGGCAAAAATCAATGAATATTGTAAATGCACAAACAGTAATATCTCCACATTGCAAGGTGCAATTCTGAAATTTTTTGCTTTTTCCTGCTAATCCTAGAATGATAAAGAAGATTCAAAGAGAGTGAGATGCCAGCTCCTTTCATTCAGTCAGTAGCTTCAAACATTTCTGGTATATGAAAAACTTTTTTCAATGGCAAACATCAATGAATATTGTAAATGCACAAACAGTAATATCTCCACATTGCACGGTGCAATTCTGAAATTTTTAGCTTTTTCCTGTTAATCCTAGCATGATAAAGAAGATTCAAAGAGAGTGAGATGCCAGCTCCTTTCATTCAGTCAGTAGCTTCAAACATTTCTGGTATATGAAAAACATGTTTTTCAATGGCAAAAATCAATGAATATTGTAAATGCACAAACAGTAATATCTCCACATTGCAAGGTGCAATTCTGAAATTTTTTGCTTTTTCCTGTTAATCCTAGCATGATAAAGAAGATTCAAAGAGAGTGAGATGCCAGCTCCTTTCATTCAGTCAGTAGCTTCAAACATTTCTGGTATATGAAAAACATGTTTTTCAATGGCAAAAATCAATGAATATTGTAAATGCACAAACAGTAATATCTCCACATTGCACGGTGCAATTCTGAAATTTTTAGCTTTTTCCTGTTAATCCTAGCATGATAAAGAAGATTCAAAGAGAGTGAGATGCCAGCTCCTTTCATTCAGTCAGTAGCTTCAAACATTTCTGGTATATGAAAAACATGTTTTTCAATGGCAAAAATCAATGAATATTGTAAATGCACAAACAGTAATATCTCCACATTGCAAGGTGCAATTCTGAAATTTTTTGCTTTTTCCTGTTAATCCTAGCATGATAAAGAAGATTCAAAGAGAGTGAGATGCCAGCTCCTTTCATTCAGTCAGTAGCTTCAAACATTTCTGGTATATGAAAAACATGTTTTTCAATGGCAAAAATCAATGAATATTGTAAATGCACAAACAGTAATATCTCCACATTGCAAGGTGCAATTCTGAAATTTTTTGCTTTTTCCTGCTAATCCTAGCATGATAAAGAAGATTCAAAGAGAGTGAGATGCCAGCTCCTTTCATTCAGTCAGTAGCTTCAAACATTTCTGGTATATGAAAAACATGTTTTTCAATGGCAAAAATCAATGAATATTGTAAATGCACAAACAGTAATATCTCCACATTGCACGGTGCAATTCTGAAATTTTTAGCTTTTTCCTGTTAATCCTAGCATGATAAAGAAGATTCAAAGAGAGTGAGATGCCAGCTCCTTTCATTCAGTCAGTAGCTTCAAACATTTCTGGTATATGAAAAACATGTTTTTCAATGGCAAAAATCAATGAATATTGTAAATGCACAAACAGTAATATCTCCACATTGCAAGGTGCAATTCTGAAATTTTTTGCTTTTTCCTGCTAATCCTAGCATGATAAAGAAGATTCAAAGAGAGTGAGATGCCAGCTCCTTTCATTCAGTCAGTAGCTTCAAACATTTCTGGTATATGAAAAACATGTTTTTCAATGGCAAAAATCAATGAATATTGTAAATGCACAAACAGTAATATCTCCACATTGCACGGTGCAATTCTGAAATTTTTAGCTTTTTCCTGTTAATCCTAGCATGATAAAGAAGATTCAAAGAGAGTGAGATGCCAGCTCCTTTCATTCAGTCAGTAGCTTCAAACATTTCTGGTATATGAAAAACATGTTTTTCAATGGCAAAAATCAATGAATATTGTAAATGCACAAACAGTAATATCTCCACATTGCAAGGTGCAATTCTGAAATTCTTTGCTTTTTCCTGTTAATCCTAGCATGATAAAGAAGATTCAAAGAGAGTGAGATGCCAGCTCCTTTCATTCAGTCAGTAGCTTCAAACATTTCTGGTATATGAAAAACGTTTTTCAATGGCAAAAATCAATGAATATTGTAAATGCACAAACAGTAATATCTCCACATTGCAAGGTGCAATTCTGAAATTTTTTGCTTTTTCCTGCTAATCCTAGCATGATAAAGAAGATTCAAAGAGAGTGAGATGCCAGCTCCTTTCATTCAGTCAGTAGCTTCAAACATTTCTGGTATATGAAAAACATGTTTTTCAATGGCAAAAATCAATGAATATTGTAAATGCACAAACAGTAATATCTCCACATTGCACGGTGCAATTCTGAAATTTTTAGCTTTTTCCTGTTAATCCTAGCATGATAAAGAAGATTCAAAGAGAGTGAGATGCCAGCTCCTTTCATTCAGTCAGTAGCTTCAAACATTTCTGGTATATGAAAAACATGTTTTTCAATGGCAAAAATCAATGAATATTGTAAATGCACAAACAGTAATATCTCCACATTGCAAGGTGCAATTCTGAAATTTTTTGCTTTTTCCTGCTAATCCTAGCATGATAAAGAAGATTCAAAGAGAGTGAGATGCCAGCTCCTTTCATTCAGTCAGTAGCTTCAAACATTTCTGGTATATGAAAAACTTTTTTCAATGGCAAACATCAATGAATATTGTAAATGCACAAACAGTAATATCTCCACATTGCACGGTGCAATTCTGAAATTTTTAGCTTTTTCCTGTTAATCCTAGCATGATAAAGAAGATTCAAAGAGAGTGAGATGCCAGCTCCTTTCATTCAGTCAGTAGCTTCAAACATTTCTGGTATATGAAAAACATGTTTTTCAATGGCAAAAATCAATGAATATTGTAAATGCACAAACAGTAATATCTCCACATTGCAAGGTGCAATTCTGAAATTTTTTGCTTTTTCCTGTTAATCCTAGCATGATAAAGAAGATTCAAAGAGAGTGAGATGCCAGCTCCTTTCATTCAGTCAGTAGCTTCAAACATTTCTGGTATATGAAAAACATGTTTTTCAATGGCAAAAATCAATGAATATTGTAAATGCACAAACAGTAATATCTCCACATTGCACGGTGCAATTCTGAAATTTTTAGCTTTTTCCTGTTAATCCTAGCATGATAAAGAAGATTCAAAGAGAGTGAGATGCCAGCTCCTTTCATTCAGTCAGTAGCTTCAAACATTTCTGGTATATGAAAAACATGTTTTTCAATGGCAAAAATCAATGAATATTGTAAATGCACAAACAGTAATATCTCCACATTGCACGGTGCAATTCTGAAATTTTTAGCTTTTTCCTGTTAATCCTAGCATGATAAAGAAGATTCAAAGAGAGTGAGATGCCAGCTCCTTTCATTCAGTCAGTAGCTTCAAACATTTCTGGTATATGAAAAACATGTTTTTCAATGGCAAAAATCAATGAATATTGTAAATGCACAAACAGTAATATCTCCACATTGCAAAGTGCAATTCTGAAATTTTTTGCTTTTTCCTGCTAATCCTAGCATGATAAAGAAGATTCAAAGAGAGTGAGATGCCAGCTCCTTTCATTCAGTCAGTAGCTTCAAACATTTCTGGTATATGAAAAACATGTTTTTCAATGGCAAAAATCAATGAATATTGTAAATGCACAAACAGTAATATCTCCACATTGCACGGTGCAATTCTGAAATTTTTAGCTTTTTCCTGTTAATCCTAGCATGATAAAGAAGATTCAAAGAGAGTGAGATGCCAGCTCCTTTCATTCAGTCAGTAGCTTCAAACATTTCTGGTATATGAAAAACATGTTTTTCAATGGCAAAAATCAATGAATATTGTAAATGCACAAACAGTAATATCTCCACATTGCAAGGTGCAATTCTGAAATTTTTTGCTTTTTCCTGCTAATCCTAGCATGATAAAGAAGATTCAAAGAGAGTGAGATGCCAGCTCCTTTCATTCAGTCAGTAGCTTCAAACATTTCTGGTATATGAAAAACTTTTTTCAATGGCAAACATCAATGAATATTGTAAATGCACAAACAGTAATATCTCCACATTGCACGGTGCAATTCTGAAATTTTTAGCTTTTTCCTGTTAATCCTAGCATGATAAAGAAGATTCAAAGAGAGTGAGATGCCAGCTCCTTTCATTCAGTCAGTAGCTTCAAACATTTCTGGTATATGAAAAACATGTTTTTCAATGGCAAAAATCAATGAATATTGTAAATGCACAAACAGTAATATCTCCACATTGCAAGGTGCAATTCTGAAATTTTTTGCTTTTTCCTGTTAATCCTAGCATGATAAAGAAGATTCAAAGAGAGTGAGATGCCAGCTCCTTTCATTCAGTCAGTAGCTTCAAACATTTCTGGTATATGAAAAACATGTTTTTCAATGGCAAAAATCAATGAATATTGTAAATGCACAAACAGTAATATCTCCACATTGCACGGTGCAATTCTGAAATTTTTAGCTTTTTCCTGTTAATCCTAGCATGATAAAGAAGATTCAAAGAGAGTGAGATGCCAGCTCCTTTCATTCAGTCAGTAGCTTCAAACATTTCTGGTATATGAAAAACATGTTTTTCAATGGCAAAAATCAATGAATATTGTAAATGCACAAACAGTAATATCTCCACATTGCAAGGTGCAATTCTGAAATTTTTTGCTTTTTCCTGCTAATCCTAGCATGATAAAGAAGATTCAAAGAGAGTGAGATGCCAGCTCCTTTCATTCAGTCAGTAGCTTCAAACATTTCTGGTATATGAAAAACATGTTTTTCAATGGCAAAAATCAATGAATATTGTAAATGCACAAACAGTAATATCTCCACATTGCACGGTGCAATTCTGAAATTTTTAGCTTTTTCCTGTTAATCCTAGCATGATAAAGAAGATTCAAAGAGAGTGAGATGCCAGCTCCTTTCATTCAGTCAGTAGCTTCAAACATTTCTGGTATATGAAAAACATGTTTTTCAATGGCAAAAATCAATGAATATTGTAAATGCACAAACAGTAATATCTCCACATTGCAAGGTGCAATTCTGAAATTTTTTGCTTTTTCCTGCTAATCCTAGCATGATAAAGAAGATTCAAAGAGAGTGAGATGCCAGCTCCTTTCATTCAGTCAGTAGCTTCAAACATTTCTGGTATATGAAAAACATGTTTTTCAATGGCAAAAATCAATGAATATTGTAAATGCACAAACAGTAATATCTCCACATTGCACGGTGCAATTCTGAAATTTTTAGCTTTTTCCTGTTAATCCTAGCATGATAAAGAAGATTCAAAGAGAGTGAGATGCCAGCTCCTTTCATTCAGTCAGTAGCTTCAAACATTTCTGGTATATGAAAAACATGTTTTTCAATGGCAAAAATCAATGAATATTGTAAATGCACAAACAGTAATATCTCCACATTGCAAGGTGCAATTCTGAAATTCTTTGCTTTTTCCTGTTAATCCTAGCATGATAAAGAAGATTCAAAGAGAGTGAGATGCCAGCTCCTTTCATTCAGTCAGTAGCTTCAAACATTTCTGGTATATGAAAAACGTTTTTCAATGGCAAAAATCAATGAATATTGTAAATGCACAAACAGTAATATCTCCACATTGCAAGGTGCAATTCTGAAATTTTTTGCTTTTTCCTGCTAATCCTAGCATGATAAAGAAGATTCAAAGAGAGTGAGATGCCAGCTCCTTTCATTCAGTCAGTAGCTTCAAACATTTCTGGTATATGAAAAACATGTTTTTCAATGGCAAAAATCAATGAATATTGTAAATGCACAAACAGTAATATCTCCACATTGCACGGTGCAATTCTGAAATTTTTAGCTTTTTCCTGTTAATCCTAGCATGATAAAGAAGATTCAAAGAGAGTGAGATGCCAGCTCCTTTCATTCAGTCAGTAGCTTCAAACATTTCTGGTATATGAAAAACATGTTTTTCAATGGCAAAAATCAATGAATATTGTAAATGCACAAACAGTAATATCTCCACATTGCAAGGTGCAATTCTGAAATTTTTTGCTTTTTCCTGCTAATCCTAGCATGATAAAGAAGATTCAAAGAGAGTGAGATGCCAGCTCCTTTCATTCAGTCAGTAGCTTCAAACATTTCTGGTATATGAAAAACTTTTTTCAATGGCAAACATCAATGAATATTGTAAATGCACAAACAGTAATATCTCCACATTGCACGGTGCAATTCTGAAATTTTTAGCTTTTTCCTGTTAATCCTAGCATGATAAAGAAGATTCAAAGAGAGTGAGATGCCAGCTCCTTTCATTCAGTCAGTAGCTTCAAACATTTCTGGTATATGAAAAACATGTTTTTCAATGGCAAAAATCAATGAATATTGTAAATGCACAAACAGTAATATCTCCACATTGCAAGGTGCAATTCTGAAATTTTTTGCTTTTTCCTGTTAATCCTAGCATGATAAAGAAGATTCAAAGAGAGTGAGATGCCAGCTCCTTTCATTCAGTCAGTAGCTTCAAACATTTCTGGTATATGAAAAACATGTTTTTCAATGGCAAAAATCAATGAATATTGTAAATGCACAAACAGTAATATCTCCACATTGCACGGTGCAATTCTGAAATTTTTAGCTTTTTCCTGTTAATCCTAGCATGATAAAGAAGATTCAAAGAGAGTGAGATGCCAGCTCCTTTCATTCAGTCAGTAGCTTCAAACATTTCTGGTATATGAAAAACATGTTTTTCAATGGCAAAAATCAATGAATATTGTAAATGCACAAACAGTAATATCTCCACATTGCACGGTGCAATTCTGAAATTTTTAGCTTTTTCCTGTTAATCCTAGCATGATAAAGAAGATTCAAAGAGAGTGAGATGCCAGCTCCTTTCATTCAGTCAGTAGCTTCAAACATTTCTGGTATATGAAAAACATGTTTTTCAATGGCAAAAATCAATGAATATTGTAAATGCACAAACAGTAATATCTCCACATTGCACGGTGCAATTCTGAAATTTTTAGCTTTTTCCTGTTAATCCTAGCATGATAAAGAAGATTCAAAGAGAGTGAGATGCCAGCTCCTTTCATTCAGTCAGTAGCTTCAAACATTTCTGGTATATGAAAAACATGTTTTTCAATGGCAAAAATCAATGAATATTGTAAATGCACAAACAGTAATATCTCCACATTGCAAGGTGCAATTCTGAAATTTTTTGCTTTTTCCTGCTAATCCTAGCATGATAAAGAAGATTCAAAGAGAGTGAGATGCCAGCTCCTTTCATTCAGTCAGTAGCTTCAAACATTTCTGGTATATGAAAAACTTTTTTCAATGGCAAACATCAATGAATATTGTAAATGCACAAACAGTAATATCTCCACATTGCACGGTGCAATTCTGAAATTTTTAGCTTTTTCCTGTTAATCCTAGCATGATAAAGAAGATTCAAAGAGAGTGAGATGCCAGCTCCTTTCATTCAGTCAGTAGCTTCAAACATTTCTGGTATATGAAAAACATGTTTTTCAATGGCAAAAATCAATGAATATTGTAAATGCACAAACAGTAATATCTCCACATTGCAAGGTGCAATTCTGAAATTTTTTGCTTTTTCCTGTTAATCCTAGCATGATAAAGAAGATTCAAAGAGAGTGAGATGCCAGCTCCTTTCATTCAGTCAGTAGCTTCAAACATTTCTGGTATATGAAAAACATGTTTTTCAATGGCAAAAATCAATGAATATTGTAAATGCACAAACAGTAATATCTCCACATTGCACGGTGCAATTCTGAAATTTTTAGCTTTTTCCTGTTAATCCTAGCATGATAAAGAAGATTCAAAGAGAGTGAGATGCCAGCTCCTTTCATTCAGTCAGTAGCTTCAAACATTTCTGGTATATGAAAAACATGTTTTTCAATGGCAAAAATCAATGAATATTGTAAATGCACAAACAGTAATATCTCCACATTGCAAGGTGCAATTCTGAAATTTTTTGCTTTTTCCTGTTAATCCTAGCATGATAAAGAAGATTCAAAGAGAGTGAGATGCCAGCTCCTTTCATTCAGTCAGTAGCTTCAAACATTTCTGGTATATGAAAAACATGTTTTTCAATGGCAAAAATCAATGAATATTGTAAATGCACAAACAGTAATATCTCCACATTGCAAGGTGCAATTCTGAAATTTTTTGCTTTTTCCTGCTAATCCTAGCATGATAAAGAAGATTCAAAGAGAGTGAGATGCCAGCTCCTTTCATTCAGTCAGTAGCTTCAAACATTTCTGGTATATGAAAAACATGTTTTTCAATGGCAAAAATCAATGAATATTGTAAATGCACAAACAGTAATATCTCCACATTGCACGGTGCAATTCTGAAATTTTTAGCTTTTTCCTGTTAATCCTAGCATGATAAAGAAGATTCAAAGAGAGTGAGATGCCAGCTCCTTTCATTCAGTCAGTAGCTTCAAACATTTCTGGTATATGAAAAACATGTTTTTCAATGGCAAAAATCAATGAATATTGTAAATGCACAAACAGTAATATCTCCACATTGCAAGGTGCAATTCTGAAATTTTTTGCTTTTTCCTGCTAATCCTAGCATGATAAAGAAGATTCAAAGAGAGTGAGATGCCAGCTCCTTTCATTCAGTCAGTAGCTTCAAACATTTCTGGTATATGAAAAACATGTTTTTCAATGGCAAAAATCAATGAATATTGTAAATGCACAAACAGTAATATCTCCACATTGCACGGTGCAATTCTGAAATTTTTAGCTTTTTCCTGTTAATCCTAGCATGATAAAGAAGATTCAAAGAGAGTGAGATGCCAGCTCCTTTCATTCAGTCAGTAGCTTCAAACATTTCTGGTATATGAAAAACATGTTTTTCAATGGCAAAAATCAATGAATATTGTAAATGCACAAACAGTAATATCTCCACATTGCAAGGTGCAATTCTGAAATTCTTTGCTTTTTCCTGTTAATCCTAGCATGATAAAGAAGATTCAAAGAGAGTGAGATGCCAGCTCCTTTCATTCAGTCAGTAGCTTCAAACATTTCTGGTATATGAAAAACGTTTTTCAATGGCAAAAATCAATGAATATTGTAAATGCACAAACAGTAATATCTCCACATTGCAAGGTGCAATTCTGAAATTTTTTGCTTTTTCCTGCTAATCCTAGCATGATAAAGAAGATTCAAAGAGAGTGAGATGCCAGCTCCTTTCATTCAGTCAGTAGCTTCAAACATTTCTGGTATATGAAAAACATGTTTTTCAATGGCAAAAATCAATGAATATTGTAAATGCACAAACAGTAATATCTCCACATTGCACGGTGCAATTCTGAAATTTTTAGCTTTTTCCTGTTAATCCTAGCATGATAAAGAAGATTCAAAGAGAGTGAGATGCCAGCTCCTTTCATTCAGTCAGTAGCTTCAAACATTTCTGGTATATGAAAAACATGTTTTTCAATGGCAAAAATCAATGAATATTGTAAATGCACAAACAGTAATATCTCCACATTGCAAGGTGCAATTCTGAAATTTTTTGCTTTTTCCTGCTAATCCTAGCATGATAAAGAAGATTCAAAGAGAGTGAGATGCCAGCTCCTTTCATTCAGTCAGTAGCTTCAAACATTTCTGGTATATGAAAAACTTTTTTCAATGGCAAACATCAATGAATATTGTAAATGCACAAACAGTAATATCTCCACATTGCACGGTGCAATTCTGAAATTTTTAGCTTTTTCCTGTTAATCCTAGCATGATAAAGAAGATTCAAAGAGAGTGAGATGCCAGCTCCTTTCATTCAGTCAGTAGCTTCAAACATTTCTGGTATATGAAAAACATGTTTTTCAATGGCAAAAATCAATGAATATTGTAAATGCACAAACAGTAATATCTCCACATTGCAAGGTGCAATTCTGAAATTTTTTGCTTTTTCCTGTTAATCCTAGCATGATAAAGAAGATTCAAAGAGAGTGAGATGCCAGCTCCTTTCATTCAGTCAGTAGCTTCAAACATTTCTGGTATATGAAAAACATGTTTTTCAATGGCAAAAATCAATGAATATTGTAAATGCACAAACAGTAATATCTCCACATTGCAAGGTGCAATTCTGAAATTTTTTGCTTTTTCCTGCTAATCCTAGCATGATAAAGAAGATTCAAAGAGAGTGAGATGCCAGCTCCTTTCATTCAGTCAGTAGCTTCAAACATTTCTGGTATATGAAAAACATGTTTTTCAATGGCAAAAATCAATGAATATTGTAAATGCACAAACAGTAATATCTCCACATTGCAAGGTGCAATTCTGAAATTTTTTGCTTTTTCCTGCTAATCCTAGCATGATAAAGAAGATTCAAAGAGAGTGAGATGCCAGCTCCTTTCATTCAGTCAGTAGCTTCAAACATTTCTGGTATATGAAAAACTTTTTTCAATGGCAAACATCAATGAATATTGTAAATGCACAAACAGTAATATCTCCACATTGCACGGTGCAATTCTGAAATTTTTAGCTTTTTCCTGTTAATCCTAGCATGATAAAGAAGATTCAAAGAGAGTGAGATGCCAGCTCCTTTCATTCAGTCAGTAGCTTCAAACATTTCTGGTATATGAAAAACATGTTTTTCAATGGCAAAAATCAATGAATATTGTAAATGCACAAACAGTAATATCTCCACATTGCAAGGTGCAATTCTGAAATTTTTTGCTTTTTCCTGTTAATCCTAGCATGATAAAGAAGATTCAAAGAGAGTGAGATGCCAGCTCCTTTCATTCAGTCAGTAGCTTCAAACATTTCTGGTATATGAAAAACATGTTTTTCAATGGCAAAAATCAATGAATATTGTAAATGCACAAACAGTAATATCTCCACATTGCACGGTGCAATTCTGAAATTTTTAGCTTTTTCCTGTTAATCCTAGCATGATAAAGAAGATTCAAAGAGAGTGAGATGCCAGCTCCTTTCATTCAGTCAGTAGCTTCAAACATTTCTGGTATATGAAAAACATGTTTTTCAATGGCAAAAATCAATGAATATTGTAAATGCACAAACAGTAATATCTCCACATTGCACGGTGCAATTCTGAAATTTTTAGCTTTTTCCTGTTAATCCTAGCATGATAAAGAAGATTCAAAGAGAGTGAGATGCCAGCTCCTTTCATTCAGTCAGTAGCTTCAAACATTTCTGGTATATGAAAAACATGTTTTTCAATGGCAAAAATCAATGAATATTGTAAATGCACAAACAGTAATATCTCCACATTGCACGGTGCAATTCTGAAATTTTTAGCTTTTTCCTGTTAATCCTAGCATGATAAAGAAGATTCAAAGAGAGTGAGATGCCAGCTCCTTTCATTCAGTCAGTAGCTTCAAACATTTCTGGTATATGAAAAACATGTTTTTCAATGGCAAAAATCAATGAATATTGTAAATGCACAAACAGTAATATCTCCACATTGCAAGGTGCAATTCTGAAATTTTTTGCTTTTTCCTGCTAATCCTAGCATGATAAAGAAGATTCAAAGAGAGTGAGATGCCAGCTCCTTTCATTCAGTCAGTAGCTTCAAACATTTCTGGTATATGAAAAACTTTTTTCAATGGCAAACATCAATGAATATTGTAAATGCACAAACAGTAATATCTCCACATTGCACGGTGCAATTCTGAAATTTTTAGCTTTTTCCTGTTAATCCTAGCATGATAAAGAAGATTCAAAGAGAGTGAGATGCCAGCTCCTTTCATTCAGTCAGTAGCTTCAAACATTTCTGGTATATGAAAAACATGTTTTTCAATGGCAAAAATCAATGAATATTGTAAATGCACAAACAGTAATATCTCCACATTGCAAGGTGCAATTCTGAAATTTTTTGCTTTTTCCTGTTAATCCTAGCATGATAAAGAAGATTCAAAGAGAGTGAGATGCCAGCTCCTTTCATTCAGTCAGTAGCTTCAAACATTTCTGGTATATGAAAAACATGTTTTTCAATGGCAAAAATCAATGAATATTGTAAATGCACAAACAGTAATATCTCCACATTGCACGGTGCAATTCTGAAATTTTTAGCTTTTTCCTGTTAATCCTAGCATGATAAAGAAGATTCAAAGAGAGTGAGATGCCAGCTCCTTTCATTCAGTCAGTAGCTTCAAACATTTCTGGTATATGAAAAACATGTTTTTCAATGGCAAAAATCAATGAATATTGTAAATGCACAAACAGTAATATCTCCACATTGCAAGGTGCAATTCTGAAATTTTTTGCTTTTTCCTGCTAATCCTAGCATGATAAAGAAGATTCAAAGAGAGTGAGATGCCAGCTCCTTTCATTCAGTCAGTAGCTTCAAACATTTCTGGTATATGAAAAACATGTTTTTCAATGGCAAAAATCAATGAATATTGTAAATGCACAAACAGTAATATCTCCACATTGCACGGTGCAATTCTGAAATTTTTAGCTTTTTCCTGTTAATCCTAGCATGATAAAGAAGATTCAAAGAGAGTGAGATGCCAGCTCCTTTCATTCAGTCAGTAGCTTCAAACATTTCTGGTATATGAAAAACATGTTTTTCAATGGCAAAAATCAATGAATATTGTAAATGCACAAACAGTAATATCTCCACATTGCAAGGTGCAATTCTGAAATTCTTTGCTTTTTCCTGTTAATCCTAGCATGATAAAGAAGATTCAAAGAGAGTGAGATGCCAGCTCCTTTCATTCAGTCAGTAGCTTCAAACATTTCTGGTATATGAAAAACGTTTTTCAATGGCAAAAATCAATGAATATTGTAAATGCACAAACAGTAATATCTCCACATTGCAAGGTGCAATTCTGAAATTTTTTGCTTTTTCCTGCTAATCCTAGCATGATAAAGAAGATTCAAAGAGAGTGAGATGCCAGCTCCTTTCATTCAGTCAGTAGCTTCAAACATTTCTGGTATATGAAAAACATGTTTTTCAATGGCAAAAATCAATGAATATTGTAAATGCACAAACAGTAATATCTCCACATTGCACGGTGCAATTCTGAAATTTTTAGCTTTTTCCTGTTAATCCTAGCATGATAAAGAAGATTCAAAGAGAGTGAGATGCCAGCTCCTTTCATTCAGTCAGTAGCTTCAAACATTTCTGGTATATGAAAAACATGTTTTTCAATGGCAAAAATCAATGAATATTGTAAATGCACAAACAGTAATATCTCCACATTGCAAGGTGCAATTCTGAAATTTTTTGCTTTTTCCTGCTAATCCTAGCATGATAAAGAAGATTCAAAGAGAGTGAGATGCCAGCTCCTTTCATTCAGTCAGTAGCTTCAAACATTTCTGGTATATGAAAAACTTTTTTCAATGGCAAACATCAATGAATATTGTAAATGCACAAACAGTAATATCTCCACATTGCACGGTGCAATTCTGAAATTTTTAGCTTTTTCCTGTTAATCCTAGCATGATAAAGAAGATTCAAAGAGAGTGAGATGCCAGCTCCTTTCATTCAGTCAGTAGCTTCAAACATTTCTGGTATATGAAAAACATGTTTTTCAATGGCAAAAATCAATGAATATTGTAAATGCACAAACAGTAATATCTCCACATTGCAAGGTGCAATTCTGAAATTTTTTGCTTTTTCCTGTTAATCCTAGCATGATAAAGAAGATTCAAAGAGAGTGAGATGCCAGCTCCTTTCATTCAGTCAGTAGCTTCAAACATTTCTGGTATATGAAAAACATGTTTTTCAATGGCAAAAATCAATGAATATTGTAAATGCACAAACAGTAATATCTCCACATTGCACGGTGCAATTCTGAAATTTTTAGCTTTTTCCTGTTAATCCTAGCATGATAAAGAAGATTCAAAGAGAGTGAGATGCCAGCTCCTTTCATTCAGTCAGTAGCTTCAAACATTTCTGGTATATGAAAAACATGTTTTTCAATGGCAAAAATCAATGAATATTGTAAATGCACAAACAGTAATATCTCCACATTGCACGGTGCAATTCTGAAATTTTTAGCTTTTTCCTGTTAATCCTAGCATGATAAAGAAGATTCAAAGAGAGTGAGATGCCAGCTCCTTTCATTCAGTCAGTAGCTTCAAACATTTCTGGTATATGAAAAACATGTTTTTCAATGGCAAAAATCAATGAATATTGTAAATGCACAAACAGTAATATCTCCACATTGCACGGTGCAATTCTGAAATTTTTAGCTTTTTCCTGTTAATCCTAGCATGATAAAGAAGATTCAAAGAGAGTGAGATGCCAGCTCCTTTCATTCAGTCAGTAGCTTCAAACATTTCTGGTATATGAAAAACATGTTTTTCAATGGCAAAAATCAATGAATATTGTAAATGCACAAACAGTAATATCTCCACATTGCAAGGTGCAATTCTGAAATTTTTTGCTTTTTCCTGCTAATCCTAGCATGATAAAGAAGATTCAAAGAGAGTGAGATGCCAGCTCCTTTCATTCAGTCAGTAGCTTCAAACATTTCTGGTATATGAAAAACTTTTTTCAATGGCAAACATCAATGAATATTGTAAATGCACAAACAGTAATATCTCCACATTGCACGGTGCAATTCTGAAATTTTTAGCTTTTTCCTGTTAATCCTAGCATGATAAAGAAGATTCAAAGAGAGTGAGATGCCAGCTCCTTTCATTCAGTCAGTAGCTTCAAACATTTCTGGTATATGAAAAACATGTTTTTCAATGGCAAAAATCAATGAATATTGTAAATGCACAAACAGTAATATCTCCACATTGCAAGGTGCAATTCTGAAATTTTTTGCTTTTTCCTGTTAATCCTAGCATGATAAAGAAGATTCAAAGAGAGTGAGATGCCAGCTCCTTTCATTCAGTCAGTAGCTTCAAACATTTCTGGTATATGAAAAACATGTTTTTCAATGGCAAAAATCAATGAATATTGTAAATGCACAAACAGTAATATCTCCACATTGCACGGTGCAATTCTGAAATTTTTAGCTTTTTCCTGTTAATCCTAGCATGATAAAGAAGATTCAAAGAGAGTGAGATGCCAGCTCCTTTCATTCAGTCAGTAGCTTCAAACATTTCTGGTATATGAAAAACATGTTTTTCAATGGCAAACATCAATGAATATTGTAAATGCACAAACAGTAATATCTCCACATTGCACGGTGCAATTCTGAAATTTTTAGCTTTTTCCTGTTAATCCTAGCATGATAAAGAAGATTCAAAGAGAGTGAGATGCCAGCTCCTTTCATTCAGTCAGTAGCTTCAAACATTTCTGGTATATGAAAAACATGTTTTTCAATGGCAAAAATCAATGAATATTGTAAATGCACAAACAGTAATATCTCCACATTGCAAGGTGCAATTCTGAAATTTTTTGCTTTTTCCTGTTAATCCTAGCATGATAAAGAAGATTCAAAGAGAGTGAGATGCCAGCTCCTTTCATTCAGTCAGTAGCTTCAAACATTTCTGGTATATGAAAAACATGTTTTTCAATGGCAAAAATCAATGAATATTGTAAATGCACAAACAGTAATATCTCCACATTGCAAGGTGCAATTCTGAAATTTTTTGCTTTTTCCTGCTAATCCTAGCATGATAAAGAAGATTCAAAGAGAGTGAGATGCCAGCTCCTTTCATTCAGTCAGTAGCTTCAAACATTTCTGGTATATGAAAAACATGTTTTTCAATGGCAAAAATCAATGAATATTGTAAATGCACAAACAGTAATATCTCCACATTGCAAGGTGCAATTCTGAAATTTTTTGCTTTTTCCTGCTAATCCTAGCATGATAAAGAAGATTCAAAGAGAGTGAGATGCCAGCTCCTTTCATTCAGTCAGTAGCTTCAAACATTTCTGGTATATGAAAAACTTTTTTCAATGGCAAACATCAATGAATATTGTAAATGCACAAACAGTAATATCTCCACATTGCACGGTGCAATTCTGAAATTTTTAGCTTTTTCCTGTTAATCCTAGCATGATAAAGAAGATTCAAAGAGAGTGAGATGCCAGCTCCTTTCATTCAGTCAGTAGCTTCAAACATTTCTGGTATATGAAAAACATGTTTTTCAATGGCAAAAATCAATGAATATTGTAAATGCACAAACAGTAATATCTCCACATTGCAAGGTGCAATTCTGAAATTTTTTGCTTTTTCCTGTTAATCCTAGCATGATAAAGAAGATTCAAAGAGAGTGAGATGCCAGCTCCTTTCATTCAGTCAGTAGCTTCAAACATTTCTGGTATATGAAAAACATGTTTTTCAATGGCAAAAATCAATGAATATTGTAAATGCACAAACAGTAATATCTCCACATTGCACGGTGCAATTCTGAAATTTTTAGCTTTTTCCTGTTAATCCTAGCATGATAAAGAAGATTCAAAGAGAGTGAGATGCCAGCTCCTTTCATTCAGTCAGTAGCTTCAAACATTTCTGGTATATGAAAAACATGTTTTTCAATGGCAAAAATCAATGAATATTGTAAATGCACAAACAGTAATATCTCCACATTGCAAGGTGCAATTCTGAAATTTTTTGCTTTTTCCTGTTAATCCTAGCATGATAAAGAAGATTCAAAGAGAGTGAGATGCCAGCTCCTTTCATTCAGTCAGTAGCTTCAAACATTTCTGGTATATGAAAAACATGTTTTTCAATGGCAAAAATCAATGAATATTGTAAATGCACAAACAGTAATATCTCCACATTGCAAGGTGCAATTCTGAAATTTTTTGCTTTTTCCTGCTAATCCTAGCATGATAAAGAAGATTCAAAGAGAGTGAGATGCCAGCTCCTTTCATTCAGTCAGTAGCTTCAAACATTTCTGGTATATGAAAAACATGTTTTTCAATGGCAAAAATCAATGAATATTGTAAATGCACAAACAGTAATATCTCCACATTGCACGGTGCAATTCTGAAATTTTTAGCTTTTTCCTGTTAATCCTAGCATGATAAAGAAGATTCAAAGAGAGTGAGATGCCAGCTCCTTTCATTCAGTCAGTAGCTTCAAACATTTCTGGTATATGAAAAACATGTTTTTCAATGGCAAAAATCAATGAATATTGTAAATGCACAAACAGTAATATCTCCACATTGCAAGGTGCAATTCTGAAATTTTTTGCTTTTTCCTGCTAATCCTAGCATGATAAAGAAGATTCAAAGAGAGTGAGATGCCAGCTCCTTTCATTCAGTCAGTAGCTTCAAACATTTCTGGTATATGAAAAACATGTTTTTCAATGGCAAAAATCAATGAATATTGTAAATGCACAAACAGTAATATCTCCACATTGCACGGTGCAATTCTGAAATTTTTAGCTTTTTCCTGTTAATCCTAGCATGATAAAGAAGATTCAAAGAGAGTGAGATGCCAGCTCCTTTCATTCAGTCAGTAGCTTCAAACATTTCTGGTATATGAAAAACATGTTTTTCAATGGCAAAAATCAATGAATATTGTAAATGCACAAACAGTAATATCTCCACATTGCAAGGTGCAATTCTGAAATTCTTTGCTTTTTCCTGTTAATCCTAGCATGATAAAGAAGATTCAAAGAGAGTGAGATGCCAGCTCCTTTCATTCAGTCAGTAGCTTCAAACATTTCTGGTATATGAAAAACGTTTTTCAATGGCAAAAATCAATGAATATTGTAAATGCACAAACAGTAATATCTCCACATTGCAAGGTGCAATTCTGAAATTTTTTGCTTTTTCCTGCTAATCCTAGCATGATAAAGAAGATTCAAAGAGAGTGAGATGCCAGCTCCTTTCATTCAGTCAGTAGCTTCAAACATTTCTGGTATATGAAAAACATGTTTTTCAATGGCAAAAATCAATGAATATTGTAAATGCACAAACAGTAATATCTCCACATTGCACGGTGCAATTCTGAAATTTTTAGCTTTTTCCTGTTAATCCTAGCATGATAAAGAAGATTCAAAGAGAGTGAGATGCCAGCTCCTTTCATTCAGTCAGTAGCTTCAAACATTTCTGGTATATGAAAAACATGTTTTTCAATGGCAAAAATCAATGAATATTGTAAATGCACAAACAGTAATATCTCCACATTGCAAGGTGCAATTCTGAAATTTTTTGCTTTTTCCTGCTAATCCTAGCATGATAAAGAAGATTCAAAGAGAGTGAGATGCCAGCTCCTTTCATTCAGTCAGTAGCTTCAAACATTTCTGGTATATGAAAAACATGTTTTTCAATGGCAAAAATCAATGAATATTGTAAATGCACAAACAGTAATATCTCCACATTGCACGGTGCAATTCTGAAATTTTTTGCTTTTTCCTGTTAATCCTAGCATGATAAAGAAGATTCAAAGAGAGTGAGATGCCAGCTCCTTTCATTCAGTCAGTAGCTTCAAACATTTCTGGTATATGAAAAACATGTTTTTCAATGGCAAAAATCAATGAATATTGTAAATGCACAAACAGTAATATCTCCACATTGCACGGTGCAATTCTGAAATTTTTAGCTTTTTCCTGTTAATCCTAGCATGATAAAGAAGATTCAAAGAGAGTGAGATGCCAGCTCCTTTCATTCAGTCAGTAGCTTCAAACATTTCTGGTATATGAAAAACATGTTTTTCAATGGCAAAAATCAATGAATATTGTAAATGCACAAACAGTAATATCTCCACATTGCAAGGTGCAATTCTGAAATTTTTTGCTTTTTCCTGCTAATCCTAGCATGATAAAGAAGATTCAAAGAGAGTGAGATGCCAGCTCCTTTCATTCAGTCAGTAGCTTCAAACATTTCTGGTATATGAAAAACATGTTTTTCAATGGCAAAAATCAATGAATATTGTAAATGCACAAACAGTAATATCTCCACATTGCACGGTGCAATTCTGAAATTTTTAGCTTTTTCCTGTTAATCCTAGCATGATAAAGAAGATTCAAAGAGAGTGAGATGCCAGCTCCTTTCATTCAGTCAGTAGCTTCAAACATTTCTGGTATATGAAAAACATGTTTTTCAATGGCAAAAATCAATGAATATTGTAAATGCACAAACAATAATATCTCCACATTGCAAGGTGCAATTCTGAAATTTTTTGCTTTTTCCTGTTAATCCTAGCATGATAAAGAAGATTCAAAGAGAGTGAGATGCCAGCTCCTTTCATTCAGTCAGTAGCTTCAAACATTTCTGGTATATGAAAAACATGTTTTTCAATGGCAAAAATCAATGAATATTGTAAATGCACAAACAGTAATATCTCCACATTGCACGGTGCAATTCTGAAATTTTTAGCTTTTTCCTGTTAATCCTAGCATGATAAAGAAGATTCAAAGAGAGTGAGATGCCAGCTCCTTTCATTCAGTCAGTAGCTTCAAACATTTCTGGTATATGAAAAACATGTTTTTCAATGGCAAAAATCAATGAATATTGTAAATGCACAAACAGTAATATCTCCACATTGCAAGGTGCAATTCTGAAATTTTTTGCTTTTTCCTGTTAATCCTAGCATGATAAAGAAGATTCAAAGAGAGTGAGATGCCAGCTCCTTTCATTCAGTCAGTAGCTTCAAACATTTCTGGTATATGAAAAACATGTTTTTCAATGGCAAAAATCAATGAATATTGTAAATGCACAAACAGTAATATCTCCACATTGCAAGGTGCAATTCTGAAATTTTTTGCTTTTTCCTGCTAATCCTAGCATGATAAAGAAGATTCAAAGAGAGTGAGATGCCAGCTCCTTTCATTCAGTCAGTAGCTGCAAACATTTCTGGTATATGAAAAACATGTTTTTCAATGGCAAAAATCAATGAATATTGTAAATGCACAAACAGTAATATCTCCACATTGCACGGTGCAATTCTGAAATTTTTAGCTTTTTCCTGTTAATCCTAGCATGATAAAGAAGATTCAAAGAGAGTGAGATGCCAGCTCCTTTCATTCAGTCAGTAGCTTCAAACATTTCTGGTATATGAAAAACATGTTTTTCAATGGCAAAAATCAATGAATATTGTAAATGCACAAACAGTAATATCTCCACATTGCAAGGTGCAATTCTGAAATTTTTTGCTTTTTCCTGCTAATCCTAGCATGATAAAGAAGATTCAAAGAGAGTGAGATGCCAGCTCCTTTCATTCAGTCAGTAGCTTCAAACATTTCTGGTATATGAAAAACATGTTTTTCAATGGCAAAAATCAATGAATATTGTAAATGCACAAACAGTAATATCTCCACATTGCACGGTGCAATTCTGAAATTTTTAGCTTTTTCCTGTTAATCCTAGCATGATAAAGAAGATTCAAAGAGAGTGAGATGCCAGCTCCTTTCATTCAGTCAGTAGCTTCAAACATTTCTGGTATATGAAAAACATGTTTTTCAATGGCAAAAATCAATGAATATTGTAAATGCACAAACAGTAATATCTCCACATTGCAAGGTGCAATTCTGAAATTTTTTGCTTTTTCCTGCTAATCCTAGCATGATAAAGAAGATTCAAAGAGAGTGAGATGCCAGCTCCTTTCATTCAGTCAGTAGCTTCAAACATTTCTGGTATATGAAAAACATGTTTTTCAATGGCAAAAATCAATGAATATTGTAAATGCACAAACAGTAATATCTCCACATTGCACGGTGCAATTCTGAAATTTTTAGCTTTTTCCTGTTAATCCTAGCATGATAAAGAAGATTCAAAGAGAGTGAGATGCCAGCTCCTTTCATTCAGTCAGTAGCTTCAAACATTTCTGGTATATGAAAAACATGTTTTTCAATGGCAAAAATCAATGAATATTGTAAATGCACAAACAGTAATATCTCCACATTGCAAGGTGCAATTCTGAAATTTTTTGCTTTTTCCTGTTAATCCTAGCATGATAAAGAAGATTCAAAGAGAGTGAGATGCCAGCTCCTTTCATTCAGTCAGTAGCTTCAAACATTTCTGGTATATGAAAAACATGTTTTTCAATGGCAAAAATCAATGAATATTGTAAATGCACAAACAGTAATATCTCCACATTGCACGGTGCAATTCTGAAATTTTTAGCTTTTTCCTGTTAATCCTAGCATGATAAAGAAGATTCAAAGAGAGTGAGATGCCAGCTCCTTTCATTCAGTCAGTAGCTTCAAACATTTCTGGTATATGAAAAACATGTTTTTCAATGGCAAAAATCAATGAATATTGTAAATGCACAAACAGTAATATCTCCACATTGCAAGGTGCAATTCTGAAATTTTTTGCTTTTTCCTGTTAATCCTAGCATGATAAAGAAGATTCAAAGAGAGTGAGATGCCAGCTCCTTTCATTCAGTCAGTAGCTTCAAACATTTCTGGTATATGAAAAACATGTTTTTCAATGGCAAAAATCAATGAATATTGTAAATGCACAAACAGTAATATCTCCACATTGCAAGGTGCAATTCTGAATTTTTTTGCTTTTTCCTGCTAATCCTAGCATGATAAAGAAGATTCAAAGAGAGTGAGATGCCAGCTCCTTTCATTCAGTCAGTAGCTTCAAACATTTCTGGTATATGAAAAACATGTTTTTCAATGGCAAAAATCAATGAATATTGTAAATGCACAAACAGTAATATCTCCACATTGCAAGGTGCAATTCTGAATTTTTTTGCTTTTTCCTGCTAATCCTAGCATGATAAAGAAGATTCAAAGAGAGTGAGATGCCAGCTCCTTTCATTCAGTCAGTAGCTTCAAACATTTCTGGTATATGAAAAACATGTTTTTCAATGGCAAAAATCAATGAATATTGTAAATGCACAAACAGTAATATCTCCACATTGCACGGTGCAATTCTGAAATTTTTAGCTTTTTCCTGTTAATCCTAGCATGATAAAGAAGATTCAAAGAGAGATGCCAGCTCCTTTCATTCAGTCAGTAGCTTCAAACATTTCTGGTATATGAAAAACATGTTTTTCAATGGCAAAAATCAATGAATATTGTAAATGCACAAACAGTAATATCTCCACATTGCACGGTGCAATTCTGAAATTTTTAGCTTTTTCCTGTTAATCCTAGCATGATAAAGAAGATTCAAAGAGAGTGAGATGCCAGCTCCTTTCATTCAGTCAGTAGCTTCAAACATTTCTGGTATATGAAAAACATGTTTTTCAATGGCAAAAATCAATGAATATTGTAAATGCACAAACAATAATATCTCCACATTGCAAGGTGCAATTCTGAAATTTTTTGCTTTTTCCTGTTAATCCTAGCATGATAAAGAAGATTCAAAGAGAGTGAGATGCCAGCTCCTTTCATTCAGTCAGTAGCTTCAAACATTTCTGGTATATGAAAAACATGTTTTTCAATGGCAAAAATCAATGAATATTGTAAATGCACAAACAGTAATATCTCCACATTGCACGGTGCAATTCTGAAATTTTTAGCTTTTTCCTGTTAATCCTAGCATGATAAAGAAGATTCAAAGAGAGTGAGATGCCAGCTCCTTTCATTCAGTCAGTAGCTTCAAACATTTCTGGTATATGAAAAACATGTTTTTCAATGGCAAAAATCAATGAATATTGTAAATGCACAAACAGTAATATCTCCACATTGCAAGGTGCAATTCTGAAATTTTTTGCTTTTTCCTGTTAATCCTAGCATGATAAAGAAGATTCAAAGAGAGTGAGATGCCAGCTCCTTTCATTCAGTCAGTAGCTTCAAACATTTCTGGTATATGAAAAACATGTTTTTCAATGGCAAAAATCAATGAATATTGTAAATGCACAAACAGTAATATCTCCACATTGCAAGGTGCAATTCTGAAATTTTTTGCTTTTTCCTGCTAATCCTAGCATGATAAAGAAGATTCAAAGAGAGTGAGATGCCAGCTCCTTTCATTCAGTCAGTAGCTTCAAACATTTCTGGTATATGAAAAACATGTTTTTCAATGGCAAAAATCAATGAATATTGTAAATGCACAAACAGTAATATCTCCACATTGCACGGTGCAATTCTGAAATTTTTAGCTTTTTCCTGTTAATCCTAGCATGATAAAGAAGATTCAAAGAGAGTGAGATGCCAGCTCCTTTCATTCAGTCAGTAGCTTCAAACATTTCTGGTATATGAAAAACATGTTTTTCAATGGCAAAAATCAATGAATATTGTAAATGCACAAACAGTAATATCTCCACATTGCAAGGTGCAATTCTGAAATTTTTTGCTTTTTCCTGCTAATCCTAGCATGATAAAGAAGATTCAAAGAGAGTGAGATGCCAGCTCCTTTCATTCAGTCAGTAGCTTCAAACATTTCTGGTATATGAAAAACATGTTTTTCAATGGCAAAAATCAATGAATATTGTAAATGCACAAACAGTAATATCTCCACATTGCACGGTGCAATTCTGAAATTTTTAGCTTTTTCCTGTTAATCCTAGCATGATAAAGAAGATTCAAAGAGAGTGAGATGCCAGCTCCTTTCATTCAGTCAGTAGCTTCAAACATTTCTGGTATATGAAAAACATGTTTTTCAATGGCAAAAATCAATGAATATTGTAAATGCACAAACAGTAATATCTCCACATTGCAAGGTGCAATTCTGAAATTTTTTGCTTTTTCCTGCTAATCCTAGCATGATAAAGAAGATTCAAAGAGAGTGAGATGCCAGCTCCTTTCATTCAGTCAGTAGCTTCAAACATTTCTGGTATATGAAAAACATGTTTTTCAATGGCAAAAATCAATGAATATTGTAAATGCACAAACAGTAATATCTCCACATTGCACGGTGCAATTCTGAAATTTTTAGCTTTTTCCTGTTAATCCTAGCATGATAAAGAAGATTCAAAGAGAGTGAGATGCCAGCTCCTTTCATTCAGTCAGTAGCTTCAAACATTTCTGGTATATGAAAAACATGTTTTTCAATGGCAAAAATCAATGAATATTGTAAATGCACAAACAGTAATATCTCCACATTGCAAGGTGCAATTCTGAAATTTTTTGCTTTTTCCTGTTAATCCTAGCATGATAAAGAAGATTCAAAGAGAGTGAGATGCCAGCTCCTTTCATTCAGTCAGTAGCTTCAAACATTTCTGGTATATGAAAAACATGTTTTTCAATGGCAAAAATCAATGAATATTGTAAATGCACAAACAGTAATATCTCCACATTGCACGGTGCAATTCTGAAATTTTTAGCTTTTTCCTGTTAATCCTAGCATGATAAAGAAGATTCAAAGAGAGTGAGATGCCAGCTCCTTTCATTCAGTCAGTAGCTTCAAACATTTCTGGTATATGAAAAACATGTTTTTCAATGGCAAAAATCAATGAATATTGTAAATGCACAAACAGTAATATCTCCACATTGCAAGGTGCAATTCTGAAATTTTTTGCTTTTTCCTGTTAATCCTAGCATGATAAAGAAGATTCAAAGAGAGTGAGATGCCAGCTCCTTTCATTCAGTCAGTAGCTTCAAACATTTCTGGTATATGAAAAACATGTTTTTCAATGGCAAAAATCAATGAATATTGTAAATGCACAAACAGTAATATCTCCACATTGCAAGGTGCAATTCTGAATTTTTTTGCTTTTTCCTGCTAATCCTAGCATGATAAAGAAGATTCAAAGAGAGTGAGATGCCAGCTCCTTTCATTCAGTCAGTAGCTTCAAACATTTCTGGTATATGAAAAACATGTTTTTCAATGGCAAAAATCAATGAATATTGTAAATGCACAAACAGTAATATCTCCACATTGCACGGTGCAATTCTGAAATTTTTAGCTTTTTCCTGTTAATCCTAGCATGATAAAGAAGATTCAAAGAGAGTGAGATGCCAGCTCCTTTCATTCAGTCAGTAGCTTCAAACATTTCTGGTATATGAAAAACGTTTTTCAATGGCAAAAATCAATGAATATTGTAAATGCACAAACAGTAATATCTCCACATTGCAAGGTGCAATTCTGAAATTTTTTGCTTTTTCCTGCTAATCCTAGCATGATAAAGAAGATTCAAAGAGAGTGAGATGCCAGCTCCTTTCATTCAGTCAGTAGCTTCAAACATTTCTGGTATATGAAAAACATGTTTTTCAATGGCAAAAATCAATGAATATTGTAAATGCACAAACAGTAATATCTCCACATTGCACGGTGCAATTATGAAATTTTTAGCTTTTTCCTGTTAATCCTAGCATGATAAAGAAGATTCAAAGAGAGTGAGATGCCAGCTCCTTTCATTCAGTCAGTAGCTTCAAACATTTCTGGTATATGAAAAACATGTTTTTCAATGGCAAAAATCAATGAATATTGTAAATGCACAAACAGTAATATCTCCACATTGCAAGGTGCAATTCTGAAATTTTTTGCTTTTTCCTGCTAATCCTAGCATGATAAAGAAGATTCAAAGAGAGTGAGATGCCAGCTCCTTTCATTCAGTCAGTAGCTTCAAACATTTCTGGTATATGAAAAACATGTTTTTCAATGGCAAAAATCAATGAATATTGTAAATGCACAAACAGTAATATCTCAACATTGCACGGTGCAATTCTGAAATTTTTAGCTTTTTCCTGTTAATCCTAGCATGATAAAGAAGATTCAAAGAGAGTGAGATGCCAGCTCCTTTCATTCAGTCAGTAGCTTCAAACATTTCTGGTATATGAAAAACATGTTTTTCAATGGCAAAAATCAATGAATATTGTAAATGCACAAACAGTAATATCTCCACATTGCAAGGTGCAATTCTGAAATTTTTTGCTTTTTCCTGTTAATCCTAGCATGATAAAGAAGATTCAAAGAGAGTGAGATGCCAGCTCCTTTCATTCAGTCAGTAGCTTCAAACATTTCTGGTATATGAAAAACATGTTTTTCAATGGCAAAAATCAATGAATATTGTAAATGCACAAACAGTAATATCTCCACATTGCAAGGTGCAATTCTGAAATTTTTTGCTTTTTCCTGCTAATCCTAGCATGATAAAGAAGATTCAAAGAGAGTGAGATGCCAGCTCCTTTCATTCAGTCAGTAGCTTCAAACATTTCTGGTATATGAAAAACATGTTTTTCAATGGCAAAAATCAATGAATATTGTAAATGCACAAACAGTAATATCTCCACATTGCACGGTGCAATTCTGAAATTTTTAGCTTTTTCCTGTTAATCCTAGCATGATAAAGAAGATTCAAAGAGAGTGAGATGCCAGCTCCTTTCATTCAGTCAGTAGCTTCAAACATTTCTGGTATATGAAAAACATGTTTTTCAATGGCAAAAATCAATGAATATTGTAAATGCACAGTAATATCTCCACATTGCAAGGTGCAATTCTGAAATTTTTTGCTTTTTCCTGCTAATCCTAGCATGATAAAGAAGATTCAAAGAGAGTGAGATGCCAGCTCCTTTCATTCAGTCAGTAGCTTCAAACATTTCTGGTATATGAAAAACATGTTTTTCAATGGCAAAAATCAATGAATATTGTAAATGCACAAACAGTAATATCTCCACATTGCACGGTGCAATTCTGAAATTTTTAGCTTTTTCCTGTTAATCCTAGCATGATAAAGAAGATTCAAAGAGAGTGAGATGCCAGCTCCTTTCATTCAGTCAGTAGCTTCAAACATTTCTGGTATATGAAAAACATGTTTTTCAATGGCAAAAATCAATGAATATTGTAAATGCACAAACAGTAATATCTCCACATTGCAAGGTGCAATTCTGAAATTCTTTGCTTTTTCCTGTTAATCCTAGCATGATAAAGAAGATTCAAAGAGAGTGAGATGCCAGCTCCTTTCATTCAGTCAGTAGCTTCAAACATTTCTGGTATATGAAAAACATGTTTTTCAATGGCAAAAATCAATGAATATTGTAAATGCACAAACAGTAATATCTCCACATTGCAAGGTGCAATTCTGAAATTTTTTGCTTTTTCCTGCTAATCCTAGCATGATAAAGAAGATTCAAAGAGAGTGAGATGGGGGGCGTGGCTTAGGCACAGACCAGGATGGCAGCATAGGTCTGAGCTCCATGAGGGCTAAAACTACAAAGCGACGATAAAAGCAACTTAAGAGGATTTATTCACTCAATTTTTGCATGGACAAACTTCTTAAAGCCTAAGGATCATCCGGATACTAAAAAGACTCTCCTTGACCCGTTATTCCAGGAGATATTTCATTTGGAAGCAGTGAGATGCGCCCTTGATTTCATTCCAGTCGTGGCTATTGTGACACAGACCTGCAGGCTTGCAGGTTTGTGTGTCTCTGCAAAGGGACCCTCACTACTCCCTTTCTCCAGGCCTCGGAACACCGCTCATCGGGTGTTATTTAACAGATTGCAGTGGATTTTTATTTTGAAGCCGGCGGCACGGAGCCTTTAAAGCCTAAAGCATACTCTGACCCGACACCGGGAAAAGCCCTACTGAGAGGGATCAGTCACCGGACACTACCTACAGACCTCTTCTATAGGGTAAGCGATCCCCTGCAAAATAACCAGATCCTACCTTGAAGCTGTGGAGGGACACAGTTGAGTCCTGGAATTGACCCCCGTGCTGACAGGCTCCTCTCATTCATTCTATCGGTGAGTCGCGCGGCTCTGCTGCTCTGAGGTGACGGCGACTACGGGACAAGCCGGCTCTGTACCCCAGCTTCTGCTACCTGTGCTGGGAAGAAAGATAGACTGAGTTCTAACTAGACCCACGGGACCCTGCACCCCCGAAAACAACCCCACTGAACCGGACCGCCAGCCTGCAAGCTGTCCCTGCCTGCTAGCCACCCCACTACCAGCTGCGACCGGTGACAGGACTCCTGAACTGAAAATACCGGCCGGCGTTGTGCAGGATAGATCGCGGACCTCAGAGTCTTTGACAGCACTGCTCCTTTGGATCAAGCCTCCTTGCCTCTACAGGACTTTGGGGACAAGACTTCTGACACCAGCTGAAGACCGGGACCCCAAGCCCAAACGACGCGGAGACCGGGAGACGGAGCGGCCTGCACCCATCAAGTTAAGGTAGATAAGCCCAGGCTGACGCCAGGGCTCTTACCGGGTCTTTAAAGGTCCGTTGTCCGTGATCCCGGGGCTGCTCTGGTGGCAGCGATGTCCCCTTCTTCTGCTGCTGAGAGGCCGCTGTGCCTTTCTCCCCCCTTCAGCTGACTGCCACCGCTGGTACCTGTGTCTCGGCTCCTTCCTCTCCTGTGTGGCTGTTCTCTGCATAGCGGCGCTGTTCCCAGGGTGGCGGTGCCCCCTCCTCTGTTCAGGAGCTGTCCGCTCCGCTCCTTTTACTGTGCCCGGGTGCCGCTGATGTCGGTGATCGGTCTCCCCGTGACCCCAGGGCTGATATAGTAGCGGCGATATCCCTACCCTGCTGCTGGGAGGCCGCTTTGTCCTAATCCAACCCCAACTGTCAGACACCGCTGATGTTCTCGGCCGGTCTCTCCCTCCTCTGAAGCCTGATCTCCGCGATCCCGGGGCTGTTCCGGTGGTGGGGTGTTTGCCCCTCTGCTGTGGGGCCGCTGCACTCGTTGTCCTCTGGCTGACAGGCAACACCGGTTGTCACGGCCCGTGTCCCCCTCTGCTGTCAAGCTGTGACTAAGATCCGAGGGCTGTTCCCTTGGTAGTGGCTCCCCCCTCCTCTGACTGCAGGACTGTTTGAATCTCCCGGCTCCCAGCTGACAGACACCGCCGGCATCCACGGTCCGCTCCCTTCTTCTGCCCGCTGCGCCGTACTGTCAACTGTGTGCCTCTAGTGTCGGGTCCCCACAGACTACCATTGACTGCCTGTCCCCTCATATCACAGCGCTGCAGTGATCCCACCTGCCACCGGCATCTTTCTCCAGCTGGTTCATTTGAATCTCCCGCCCCCTGCTGCAGTGCCGCTCTGCTCCGCTGTCCAAGGTGCTGATTTTATATCAGCACATATAAAAAGGTCTAACAGCTAATAAACAGTGTGACAGCAACTTGAACACTGAATTTGACCCTGAGGGGGAGGGAAGGGTTAAGTGGAACTGCTTCTGCCCCCATATATATATACTGTGACCACGTTACTTGGTATATATATTACAGTTGGTGCTTATGGAACTCTACAGAACTGCTGATCTCCATAATAATTAGTTTCCTGTTCAGAACTATATGTGCCTTTTATTTTTATCTCTCAGGTCAATTTTCATTATTTTTTTTGATACTTTTGACTGTGATTTACATTTAAAGGATTGCATTCTAGGGGGTACATATTTCTGCAGTTTTTAAGGGTATTGATTGCTTCTTGTTGGAATGATATTTGTTTAATGCAAATTTCTTCTAGTCATTGTTCCTAGTCATTTTGCAACTCTAAAGTCTTTTGTCCACTCTTCAGGTCAATTATTTCTAGTGTCATTTTATATTTTTTCTATATATATACACTCATAGTTTTGATATTTTATAATGGCGGCTAATAAAAAAAATACCCAAAAGTCTTTGGAAGCTCCCCTTAAATCTAGTGTGGTAAGAACAAAGTCCTCCCAACGCTTTTCATTTTCAAATCCATCAGAAGATGCTGTCAATACTATTAGTCCACTTAAGTCCAGATCACCTCATAGAAATCCGGAAGACAGACAGAGTTCTAAAGTAAGCTCTCCCACCAAAGAATTTTCTAAAAGTCTATTATCTCCAAAACCACAGAGAACTCCTGATGCTAAATCTGCCCCTTCTACAGTAGTTAAAGAAAAAAAAGTGGAAGAGATGGATATTTCCATCTCATCAAAGAGAAGGGACCCAGGAGACTGGGGCAACAAATATTCTTCACTGGCCACGAGTTCGGGGGAGGAATCCTCAGACACATCTCCCAATCCTAGTCCAGATAAGAGACGTGCTAAAAAGGACTTTTCCCCTTCATCCTCTGATCCTACGCCTAGTGTCCCGGTCAAAATGACCATTTCTCAAGATTTGGGTAATACCGACCTTGGTTCATATCTGGACAATCTTTTAAAGACGATTGACAGAAATATGAAACTGGGCTTCGAGAAACAGGTGGATACCATGAAATCTACTTTGGAAGCTTTTGGTCTTAAATTGGAGGAAAACACTAAAAGACTTGAAACGGTGGAGGGAAGGGTAGAGTCTGTCTCTTCTGATAGTCTAGAAATTAAATCTGAGCTTAAAAAACTCAGATTAAAAGTTGCGGATTTGGAGGATAGAAGTAGAAGAAATAACTTGAAGATTAGAGGCATATCTGAGGATGTTTCTCCCTCAGATATCTCGGCTTTTGTCAAAGACTTATTTCACAAGACAATCCCATCCCTTTCTGAGCAGGATCTTATCATTGATAGGGCCCATCGCTTATTTCGTCCTACCTCCATCTCCTCGGATCTTCCTAGGGATGTAATAGCTAGGTTACATTTTTTCTCGACCAAAGAGAAAATCTTGAACTATATTAGGGAAAACAGGACTTTTCCAGAGCCTTTCTCGCACCTAAAAATCTTCTCAGATTTTTCCAAAGAAACCATGGATATGAGAAGGTCATACAAATTGACCACAGATAGACTGAGGGATATGAATATCCCGTATAGGTGGGGCTTTCCAGTAAAGTTGCTGATTTTCTTTAACGGGAAAACATTCACTCTTACAGATCCTGATGAAGGCCCTAAATTTTTAGATTTTATAAAGGACATTCCCTATAAAGTTAGAAAGGCACCCCACCGCTGAAACGAGAAACACTACTCCCTCGGGAGCCCTCTTTAAAAATAAACTCATTCTACCACCTCACCTAACATGCATACTAAATTTATCATTCCTCTTTACATTTGGCCCTCATGGTTTGTCCACATTATTTTCCCCCCAATCTGAGGGAGAACCTTTACGGTGAAGGTTCCCTCAGGAGATTTTTTGATTCGTTTTTTTTTCCTTTTTCTTTGAATATTTGGTTATTGTTATTACTATCTTTGAATTAATATTAGAGATATTGTATTCCAGCTTTGATTGTCGGTTGATTTTTATTTTTTGGGAATTTGTTGGACCAACTGACCCCTCTCCTTTTGACTTACTTTGATTATTAATTTACCTATGCCTATCAAGATCATCACCTATAATGTAAGAGGCCTAAACAGTCCCAATAAGAGATTCTCCCTTTGGAAGGAATTGGGTCATCTTGGTGCTGATGTTGCGTGTCTTCAGGAGACAAGGTTTGCCGAGGGAAAACACCCTACCTTCACCCACAAACGCTACCCTCATATATTTGAATCCACTAGCGACCGGAAAAAAGCCGGTGTAGCTACAGTGATCAGAGATTCTGTCCCATTTGAGTTTTTAGATCAGCATAAAGATGTCAATGGAAGGTTCCATATATTGCTCTGTAAACTGAATAATCATGAGTGCACTGTTGTTAACCTATACGCCCCAAATAAAAAGCAAATACCCTTTTTGAACAAGGTTTTTAGAAAGGTTGAAGAGGTTAGGAGAGGCGAATTGATTTTTTTGGGAGACTTCAACATGGTCCCGGACGGGCATATGGACTCTTCCTCCCCCAGCCGTCATTTATACCCGACGCTAAATAATTGGCTTTATAAAAATGAATTATTTGATACATTTAGATGTCTGCAAACTACCTCCAAAGAATTCTCCCATTTTTCGGATGCGCACCAAACGGCCTCTAGAATTGACTTAATAATAACTGACGTTTTTTCTTTACCCAAATTCTCTAGCGTATCTATAGGCCTTAGGTCTCTATCAGATCATGCCCCTACGTCATGTGAAATTCATATTGGTCCTCTTATTAAAAATGGAATTCTTTGGAAATGTAGACCTTCACTTATTCATAACCCCAAAAACAAAAAAATTATTGAAAAAGCTATTTCTGATTATTTTAGGGAGAACGATACACCAGATTTATCTAATCCCTTCTCCAGCTGGTGCGCTCACAAGGCTGTCCTTCGTGGTGTACTAATGCAGATATCCTCATCTGAAAAAAAAGGAAAAAGAGCAAAAATTAATTCTCTTCAAAAACTGATTAGGGAAAAAGAACTAGAACAAATAAATCTTCCTTCCCCTTCCCCAATAATTCAAAAAGAGCTCTCAAATTTAAGGGTAGAGCTAAAATCAGAAATTTCTTCCTCCTATGATGCGATTATTCGGAAATCAAAATTTAATTACTATGCGGCTCTAAATAAACCTACCCGCTTTATGGCTCGCCTAGTTAAATGTAAAAGAGCGATTAATAGAATAGATAAAATAAAAAACAATAGCGGAATAACGTTTTGCCACCCTAAAGATATAGTGAACCAGTTTGCAGACTTTTACAAAAAACTCTACAACATCAAAACTGATCCTCTAATTCCCCGTCCTCACCCAGACGTAATCAACAAATTTTTATCCTCCATTAACCTACCGAAATTGAGCCCTCTGGATCACGAGTCATTGAATAAGCCTTTTTCTAACCTTGAAATTATTAATACAATAAAGCAACTTAAAGACTTCAGGGCTCCGGGTCCAGATGGGTTCATCAATGAGTATTATAAAACTTTTTGTGACCTACTTTCTTCCCCTCTCACGAAAATTTTCAATCATGCTTCCTCAATAAGCTCCTTCCCCTCAGAAATGCTGGAAGCCACCATTACCCTAATACCCAAGTCTAGGGATGAGAGAGATAATGTTAAAAATTATAGGCCCATTTCGCTAATTAACACTGACATTAAGATATATTCGAAAATTCTGGCCAATCGTTTATCGACTATTCTTCCATCTCTCATCAACGACGATCAGATTGGCTTCGTTGGTGGGAGGCAAGCAACTGATGGCTCTAGAAGACTGCTGAATATTATTAAGGTGATAAATACGGCGAAACTCCCAACTTCACTGCTTGCTTTAGATGCTGAAAAAGCGTTCGACAGGTTAAATTGGCTATACCTTAAACTCACCCTTATTAAATTCGGTTTTGACAACAAATTTCTCTCTTCAATTATGGCCCTCTATTCTAACCCCCAAGCAAAAATTTATGTTAACAATTATCTCTCAAACCCAATCCCTATAACAAATGGTACCAGACAGGGTTGCCCACTTTCCCCCCTTCTCTTTGTCTTGGCTATGGAGCCTTTGGCACAGAGGATTAGAGAAAACACTGAGATTAGGGGGATTTCTACCCCATCTCGAGAATTTAAAATTGGCCTCTTTGCAGATGATGTTATGCTTTCCTTGCTGGACCCAGTAAATTCGGTTGCGGAAGTTTCGAAGGTTCTAGAACTATTCTCTCAGATTTCTTATTTTAAGATCAATAATGAGAAGTCTAAACTTTTAAACATTAATCTGGATCGCCAGACGAGAGAGGTTTTACACTCGAGATTTTCCTTCGGTTTGGCTAAACGCAATCTGACTTATTTGGGGATCAGTATTGGTAAAACTATTAACTCAACAATTTCTGACAACCTGGTTCTGATTGAGGACATCGTCCGCGGAGATTTGATGGATTTTTTGAAGAGAGATTTGTCATGGTGGGGTAGAGTCCTCTCTATTAAGATGTTTGTTCTACCTAAAATCTTATATTTTTTCCGCAACTTACCTTTAACTATTTCTCACATCTTTATTCAAAAAATTCAAAATCAGATCAATTCTTATGTTTGGGGTAATAAACGTGCGAGGATATCTGCAGATATATTGTACAAGAATAAATGTAACGGAGGTCTGAGTCACCCTAATATTTCCGCTTACTATTTGGCAAACCTCATCAAACAGAGCAGTACTTGGTTTAATTCTGACAGTCCCCCGGCTTGGATGACTCTGGAGACCTTCTTAAATAATGGCTCTTCTCCACGTGAACTGTTACTTAGGCATCTCTTTAAACAGTGCACTCATGATTCTTCCCATCCTATTTTCCAGGCGATTATTGACGCCTGGAAAAAAATCGCCAAAAGAAAGAAAAAGAGCCCCTTAAGAGATTCTGATATGGATAAGTTTTCTTTTGTCAAAAATTTTCCAATTGGTTTTGTTGCTGATCTGTATAACTCTTCCATTCCAGATCAGTGGGACAATAAAGGGTTAAGGAAAATTGGAGACTTCTGGTATATGAAAAACATGTTTTTCAATGGCAAAAATCAATGAATATTGTAAATGCACAAACAGTAATATCTCCACATTGCAAGGTGCAATTCTGAAATTTTTTGCTTTTTCCTGTTAATCCTAGCATGATAAAGAAGATTCAAAGAGAGTGAGATGCCAGCTCCTTTCATTCAGTCAGTAGCTTCAAACATTTCTGGTATATGAAAAACATGTTTTTCAATGGCAAAAATCAATGAATATTGTAAATGCACAAACAGTAATATCTCCACATTGCAAGGTGCAATTCTGAAATTTTTTGCTTTTTCCTGCTAATCCTAGCATGATAAAGAAGATTCAAAGAGAGTGAGATGCCAGCTCCTTTCATTCAGTCAGTAGCTTCAAACATTTCTGGTATATGAAAAACATGTTTTTCAATGGCAAAAATCAATGAATATTGTAAATGCACAAACAGTAATATCTCCACATTGCACGGTGCAATTCTGAAATTTTTAGCTTTTTCCTGTTAATCCTAGCATGATAAAGAAGATTCAAAGAGAGTGAGATGCCAGCTCCTTTCATTCAGTCAGTAGCTTCAAACATTTCTGGTATATGAAAAACATGTTTTTCAATGGCAAAAATCAATGAATATTGTAAATGCACAGTAATATCTCCACATTGCAAGGTGCAATTCTGAAATTTTTTGCTTTTTCCTGCTAATCCTAGCATGATAAAGAAGATTCAAAGAGAGTGAGATGCCAGCTCCTTTCATTCAGTCAGTAGCTTCAAACATTTCTGGTATATGAAAAACATGTTTTTCAATGGCAAAAATCAATGAATATTGTAAATGCACAAACAGTAATATCTCCACATTGCACGGTGCAATTATGAAATTTTTAGCTTTTTCCTGTTAATCCTAGCATGATAAAGATTCAAAGAGAGTGAGATGCCAGCTCCTTTCATTCAGTCAGTAGCTTCAAACATTTCTGGTATATGAAAAACATGTTTTTCAATGGCAAAAATCAATGAATATTGTAAATGCACAAACAGTAATATCTCCACATTGCAAGGTGCAATTCTGAAATTTTTTGCTTTTTCCTGCTAATCCTAGCATGATAAAGAAGATTCAAAGAGAGTGAGATGCCAGCTCCTTTCATTCAGTCAGTAGCTTCAAACATTTCTGGTATATGAAAAACATGTTTTTCAATGGCAAAAATCAATGAATATTGTAAATGCACAAACAGTAATATCTCCACATTGCACGGTGCAATTCTGAAATTTTTAGCTTTTTCCTGTTAATCCTAGCATGATAAAGAAGATTCAAAGAGAGTGAGATGCCAGCTCCTTTCATTCAGTCAGTAGCTTCAAACATTTCTGGTATATGAAAAACATGTTTTTCAATGGCAAAAATCAATGAATATTGTAAATGCACAAACAGTAATATCTCCACATTGCAAGGTGCAATTCTGAAATTTTTTGCTTTTTCCTGTTAATCCTAGCATGATAAAGAAGATTCAAAGAGAGTGAGATGCCAGCTCCTTTCATTCAGTCAGTAGCTTCAAACATTTCTGGTATATGAAAAACATGTTTTTCAATGGCAAAAATCAATGAATATTGTAAATGCACAAACAGTAATATCTCCACATTGCAAGGTGCAATTCTGAAATTTTTTGCTTTTTCCTGCTAATCCTAGCATGATAAAGAAGATTCAAAGAGAGTGAGATGCCAGCTCCTTTCATTCAGTCAGTAGCTTCAAACATTTCTGGTATATGAAAAACATGTTTTTCAATGGCAAAAATCAATGAATATTGTAAATGCACAAACAGTAATATCTCCACATTGCACGGTGCAATTCTGAAATTTTTAGCTTTTTCCTGTTAATCCTAGCATGATAAAGAAGATTCAAAGAGAGTGAGATGCCAGCTCCTTTCATTCAGTCAGTAGCTTCAAACATTTCTGGTATATGAAAAACATGTTTTTCAATGGCAAAAATCAATGAATATTGTAAATGCACAAACAGTAATATCTCCACATTGCAAGGTGCAATTCTGAAATTTTTTGCTTTTTCCTGCTAATCCTAGCATGATAAAGAAGATTCAAAGAGAGTGAGATGCCAGCTCCTTTCATTCAGTCAGTAGCTTCAAACATTTCTGGTATATGAAAAACATGTTTTTCAATGGCAAAAATCAATGAATATTGTAAATGCACAAACAGTAATATCTCCACATTGCACGGTGCAATTCTGAAATTTTTAGCTTTTTCCTGTTAATCCTAGCATGATAAAGAAGATTCAAAGAGAGTGAGATGCCAGCTCCTTTCATTCAGTCAGTAGCTTCAAACATTTCTGGTATATGAAAAACATGTTTTTCAATGGCAAAAATCAATGAATATTGTAAATGCACAAACAGTAATATCTCCACATTGCAAGGTGCAATTCTGAAATTTTTTGCTTTTTCCTGCTAATCCTAGCATGATAAAGAAGATTCAAAGACAGTGAGATGCCAGCTCCTTTCATTCAGTCAGTAGCTTCAAACATTTCTGGTATATGAAAAACATGTTTTTCAATGGCAAAAATCAATGAATATTGTAAATGCACAAACAGTAATATCTCCACATTGCACGGTGCAATTATGAAATTTTTAGCTTTTTCCTGTTAATCCTAGCATGATAAAGAAGATTCAAAGAGAGTGAGATGCCAGCTCCTTTCATTCAGTCAGTAGCTTCAAACATTTCTGGTATATGAAAAACATGTTTTTCAATGGCAAAAATCAATGAATATTGTAAATGCACAAACAGTAATATCTCCACATTGCAAGGTGCAATTCTGAAATTTTTTGCTTTTTCCTGCTAATCCTAGCATGATAAAGAAGATTCAAAGAGAGTGAGATGCCAGCTCCTTTCATTCAGTCAGTAGCTTCAAACATTTCTGGTATATGAAAAACATGTTTTTCAATGGCAAAAATCAATGAATATTGTAAATGCACAAACAGTAATATCTCAACATTGCAAGGTGCATTTCTGAAATTTTTAGCTTTTTCCTGTTATTCCTAGCATGATAAAGAAGATTCAAAGAGAGTGAGATGCCAGCTCCTTTCATTCAGTCAGTAGCCTCAAACATTTCTGGTATATGAAAAACATGTTTTTCAATGGCAAAAATCAATGAATATTGTAAATGCACAAACAGTAATATCTCCACATTGCAAGGTGCAATTCTGAAATTTTTTGCTTTTTCCTGCTAATCCTAGCATGATAAAGAAGATTCAAAGAGAGTGAGATGCCAGCTCCTTTCATTCAGTCAGTAGCTTCAAACATTTCTGGTATATGAAAAACATGTTTTTCAATGGCAAAAATCAATGAATATTGTAAATGCACAAACAGTAATATCTCCACATTGCACGGTGCAATTCTGAAATTTTTAGCTTTTTCCTGTTAATCCTAGCATGATAAAGAAGATTCAAAGAGAGTGAGATGCCAGCTCCTTTCATTCAGTCAGTAGCTTCAAACATTTCTGGTATATGAAAAACATGTTTTTCAATGGCAAAAATCAATGAATATTGTAAATGCACAAACAGTAATATCTCCACATTGCAAGGTGCAATTCTGAAATTTTTTGCTTTTTCCTGCTAATCCTAGCATGATAAAGAAGATTCAAAGACAGTGAGATGCCAGCTCCTTTCATTCAGTCAGTAGCTTCAAACATTTCTGGTATATGAAAAACATGTTTTTCAATGGCAAAAATCAATGAATATTGTAAATGCACAAACAGTAATATCTCCACATTGCACGGTGCAATTATGAAATTTTTAGCTTTTTCCTGTTAATCCTAGCATGATAAAGAAGATTCAAAGAGAGTGAGATGCCAGCTCCTTTCATTCAGTCAGTAGCTTCAAACATTTCTGGTATATGAAAAACATGTTTTTCAATGGCAAAAATCAATGAATATTGTAAATGCACAAACAGTAATATCTCCACATTGCAAGGTGCAATTCTGAAATTTTTTGCTTTTTCCTGCTAATCCTAGCATGATAAAGAAGATTCAAAGAGAGTGAGATGCCAGCTCCTTTCATTCAGTCAGTAGCTTCAAACATTTCTGGTATATGAAAAACATGTTTTTCAATGGCAAAAATCAATGAATATTGTAAATGCACAAACAGTAATATCTCAACATTGCACGGTGCAATTCTGAAATTTTTAGCTTTTTCCTGTTAATCCTAGCATGATAAAGAAGATTCAAAGAGAGTGAGATGCCAGCTCCTTTCATTCAGTCAGTAGCCTCAAACATTTCTGGTATATGAAAAACATGTTTTTCAATGGCAAAAATCAATGAATATTGTAAATGCACAAACAGTAATATCTCCACATTGCAAGGTGCAATTCTGAAATTTTTTGCTTTTTCCTGTTAATCCTAGCATGATAAAGAAGATTCAAAGAGAGTGAGATGCCAGCTCCTTTCATTCAGTCAGTAGCTTCAAACATTTCTGGTATATGAAAAACATGTTTTTCAATGGCAAAAATCAATGAATATTGTAAATGCACAAACAGTAATATCTCCACATTGCAAGGTGCAATTCTGAAATTTTTTGCTTTTTCCTGCTAATCCTAGCATGATAAAGAAGATTCAAAGAGAGTGAGATGCCAGCTCCTTTCATTCAGTCAGTAGCTTCAAACATTTCTGGTATATGAAAAACATGTTTTTCAATGGCAAAAATCAATGAATATTGTAAATGCACAAACAGTAATATCTCAACATTGCACGGTGCAATTCTGAAATTTTTAGCTTTTTCCTGTTAATCCTAGCATGATAAAGAAGATTCAAAGAGAGTGAGATGCCAGCTCCTTTCATTCAGTCAGTAGCCTCAAACATTTCTGGTATATGAAAAACATGTTTTTCAATGGCAAAAATCAATGAATATTGTAAATGCACAAACAGTAATATCTCCACATTGCAAGGTGCAATTCTGAAATTTTTTGCTTTTTCCTGTTAATCCTAGCATGATAAAGAAGATTCAAAGAGAGTGAGATGCCAGCTCCTTTCATTCAGTCAGTAGCTTCAAACATTTCTGGTATATGAAAAACATGTTTTTCAATGGCAAAAATCAATGAATATTGTAAATGCACAAACAGTAATATCTCCACATTGCAAGGTGCAATTCTGAAATTTTTTGCTTTTTCCTGCTAATCCTAGCATGATAAAGAAGATTCAAAGAGAGTGAGATGCCAGCTCCTTTCATTCAGTCAGTAGCTTCAAACATTTCTGGTATATGAAAAACATGTTTTTCAATGGCAAAAATCAATGAATATTGTAAATGCACAAACAGTAATATCTCCACATTGCACGGTGCAATTCTGAAATTTTTAGCTTTTTCCTGTTAATCCTAGCATGATAAAGAAGATTCAAAGAGAGTGAGATGCCAGCTCCTTTCATTCAGTCAGTAGCTTCAAACATTTCTGGTATATGAAAAACATGTTTTTCAATGGCAAAAATCAATGAATATTGTAAATGCACAGTAATATCTCCACATTGCAAGGTGCAATTCTGAAATTTTTTGCTTTTTCCTGCTAATCCTAGCATGATAAAGAAGATTCAAAGAGAGTGAGATGCCAGCTCCTTTCATTCAGTCAGTAGCTTCAAACATTTCTGGTATATGAAAAACATGTTTTTCAATGGCAAAAATCAATGAATATTGTAAATGCACAAACAGTAATATCTCCACATTGCACGGTGCAATTATGAAATTTTTAGCTTTTTCCTGTTAATCCTAGCATGATAAAGAAGATTCAAAGAGAGTGAGATGCCAGCTCCTTTCATTCAGTCAGTAGCTTCAAACATTTCTGGTATATGAAAAACATGTTTTTCAATGGCAAAAATCAATGAATATTGTAAATGCACAAACAGTAATAACTCCACATTGCAAGGTGCAATTCTGAAATTTTTTGCTTTTTCCTGCTAATCCTAGCATGATAAAGAAGATTCAAAGAGAGTGAGATGCCAGCTCCTTTCATTCAGTCAGTAGCTTCAAACATTTCTGGTATATGAAAAACATGTTTTTCAATGGCAAAAATCAATGAATATTGTAAATGCACAAACAGTAATATCTCCACATTGCAAGGTGCAATTCTGAAATTTTTTGCTTTTTCCTGCTAATCCTAGCATGATAAAGAAGATTCAAAGAGAGTGAGATGCCAGCTCCTTTCATTCAGTCAGTAGCTTCAAACATTTCTGGTATATGAAAAACTTGTTTTTCAATGGCAAAAATCAATGAATATTGTAAATGCACAAACTATCTCCACATTGCACGGTGCAATGCTGAAATTTTTAGCTTTTTCCTGTTAATCCTAGCATGATAAAGAAGATTCAAAGAGAGTGAGATGCCAGCTCCTTTCATTCAGTCAGTAGCTTCAAACATTTCTGGTATATGAAAAACATGTTTTTCAATGGCAAAAATCAATGAATATTGTAAATGCACAAACAGTAATATCTCCACATTGCAAGGTGCAATTCTGAAATTTTTTGCTTTTTCCTGTTAATCCTAGCATGATAAAGAAGATTCAAAGAGAGTGAGATGCCAGCTCCTTTCATTCAGTCAGTAGCTTCAAACATTTCTGGTATATGAAAAACGTTTTTCAATGGCAAAAATCAATGAATATTGTAAATGCACAAACAGTAATATCTCCACATTGCAAGGTGCAATTCTGAAATTTTTTGCTTTTTCCTGCTAATCCTAGCATGATAAAGAAGATTCAAAGAGAGTGAGATGCCAGCTCCTTTCATTCAGTCAGTAGCTTCAAACATTTCTGGTATATGAAAAACATGTTTTTCAATGGCAAAAATCAATGAATATTGTAAATGCACAAACAGTAATATCTCCACATTGCACGGTGCAATTCTGAAATTTTTAGCTTTTTCGTTAATCCTAGCATGATAAAGAAGATTCAAAGAGAGTGAGATGCCAGCTCCTTTCATTCAGTCAGTAGCTTCAAACATTTCTGGTATATGAAAAACATGTTTTTCAATGGCAAAAATCAATGAATATTGTAAATGCACAAACAGTAATATCTCCACATTGCAAGGTGCAATTCTGAAATTTTTTGCTTTTTCCTGCTAATCCTAGCATGATAAAGAAGATTCAAAGAGAGTGAGATGCCAGCTCCTTTCATTCAGTCAGTAGCTTCAAACATTTCTGGTATATGAAAAACATGTTTTTCAATGGCAAAAATCAATGAATATTGTAAATGCACAAACAGTAATATCTCCACATTGCACGGTGCAATTCTGAAATTTTTAGCTTTTTCCTGTTAATCCTAGCATGATAAAGAAGATTCAAAGAGAGTGAGATGCCAGCTCCTTTCATTCAGTCAGTAGCTTCAAACATTTCTGGTATATGAAAAACATGTTTTTCAATGGCAAAAATCAATGAATATTGTAAATGCACAAACAGTAATATCTCCACATTGCAAGGTGCAATTCTGAAATTTTTTGCTTTTTCCTGCTAATCCTAGCATGATAAAGAAGATTCAAAGAGAGTGAGATGCCAGCTCCTTTCATTCAGTCAGTAGCTTCAAACATTTCTGGTATATGAAAAACATGTTTTTCAATGGCAAAAATCAATGAATATTGTAAATGCACAAACAGTAATATCTCCACATTGCACGGTGCAATTATGAAATTTTTAGCTTTTTCCTGTTAATCCTAGCATGATAAAGAAGATTCAAAGAGAGTGAGATGCCAGCTCCTTTCATTCAGTCAGTAGCTTCAAACATTTCTGGTATATGAAAAACATGTTTTTCAATGGCAAAAATCAATGAATATTGTAAATGCACAAACAGTAATATCTCCACATTGCACGGTGCAATTCTGAAATTTTTAGCTTTTTCCTGTTAATCCTAGCATGATAAAGAAGATTCAAAGAGAGTGAGATGCCAGCTCCTTTCATTCAGTCAGTAGCTTCAAACATTTCTGGTATATGAAAAACATGTTTTTCAATGGCAAAAATCAATGAATATTGTAAATGCACAAACAGTAATATCTCAACATTGCACGGTGCAATTCTGAAATTTTTAGCTTTTTCCTGTTAATCCTAGCATGATAAAGAAGATTCAAAGAGAGTGAGATGCCAGCTCCTTTCATTCAGTCAGTAGCCTCAAACATTTCTGGTATATGAAAAACATGTTTTTCAATGGCAAAAATCAATGAATATTGTAAATGCACAAACAGTAATATCTCCACATTGCAAGGTGCAATTCTGAAATTTTTTGCTTTTTCCTGTTAATCCTAGCATGATAAAGAAGATTCAAAGAGAGTGAGATGCCAGCTCCTTTCATTCAGTCAGTAGCTTCAAACATTTCTGGTATATGAAAAACATGTTTTTCAATGGCAAAAATCAATGAATATTGTAAATGCACAAACAGTAATATCTCAACATTGCACGGTGCAATTCTGAAATTTTTAGCTTTTTCCTGTTAATCCTAGCATGATAAAGAAGATTCAAAGAGAGTGAGATGCCAGCTCCTTTCATTCAGTCAGTAGCCTCAAACATTTCTGGTATATGAAAAACATGTTTTTCAATGGCAAAAATCAATGAATATTGTAAATGCACAAACAGTAATATCTCCACATTGCAAGGTGCAATTCTGAAATTTTTTGCTTTTTCCTGTTAATCCTAGCATGATAAAGAAGATTCAAAGAGAGTGAGATGCCAGCTCCTTTCATTCAGTCAGTAGCTTCAAACATTTCTGGTATATGAAAAACATGTTTTTCAATGGCAAAAATCAATGAATATTGTAAATGCACAAACAGTAATATCTCCACATTGCAAGGTGCAATTCTGAAATTTTTTGCTTTTTCCTGCTAATCCTAGCATGATAAAGAAGATTCAAAGAGAGTGAGATGCCAGCTCCTTTCATTCAGTCAGTAGCTTCAAACATTTCTGGTATATGAAAAACATGTTTTTCAATGGCAAAAATCAATGAATATTGTAAATGCACAAACAGTAATATCTCCACATTGCAAGGTGCAATTCTGAAATTTTTTGCTTTTTCCTGCTAATCCTAGCATGATAAAGAAGATTCAAAGAGAGTGAGATGCCAGCTCCTTTCATTCAGTCAGTAGCTTCAAACATTTCTGGTATATGAAAAACATGTTTTTCAATGGCAAAAATCAATGAATATTGTAAATGCACAAACTAATATCTCCACATTGCACGGTGCAATGCTGAAATTTTTAGCTTTTTCCTGTTAATCCTAGCATGATAAAGAAGATTCAAAGAGAGTGAGATGCCAGCTCCTTTCATTCAGTCAGTAGCTTCAAACATTTCTGGTATATGAAAAACATGTTTTTCAATGGCAAAAATCAATGAATATTGTAAATGCACAAACAGTAATATCTCCACATTGCAAGGTGCAATTCTGAAATTTTTTGCTTTTTCCTGCTAATCCTAGCATGATAAAGAAGATTCAAAGAGAGTGAGATGCCAGCTCCTTTCATTCAGTCAGTAGCTTCAAACATTTCTGGTATATGAAAAACATGTTTTTCAATGGCAAAAATCAATGAATATTGTAAATGCACAAACAGTAATATCTCCACATTGCACGGTGCAATTCTGAAATTTTTAGCTTTTTCCTGTTAATCCTAGCATGATAAAGAAGATTCAAAGAGAGTGAGATGCCAGCTCCTTTCATTCAGTCAGTAGCTTCAAACATTTCTGGTATATGAAAAACATGTTTTTCAATGGCAAAAATCAATGAATATTGTAAATGCACAGTAATATCTCCACATTGCAAGGTGCAATTCTGAAATTTTTTGCTTTTTCCTGCTAATCCTAGCATGATAAAGAAGATTCAAAGAGAGTGAGATGCCAGCTCCTTTCATTCAGTCAGTAGCTTCAAACATTTCTGGTATATGAAAAACATGTTTTTCAATGGCAAAAATCAATGAATATTGTAAATGCACAAACAGTAATATCTCCACATTGCACGGTGCAATTATGAAATTTTTAGCTTTTTCCTGTTAATCCTAGCATGATAAAGAAGATTCAAAGAGAGTAAGATGCCAGCTCCTTTCATTCAGTCAGTAGCTTCAAACATTTCTGGTATATGAAAAACATGTTTTTCAATGGCAAAAATCAATGAATATTGTAAATGCACAAACAGTAATAACTCCACATTGCAAGGTGCAATTCTGAAATTTTTTGCTTTTTCCTGCTAATCCTAGCATGATAAAGAAGATTCAAAGAGAGTGAGATGCCAGCTCCTTTCATTCAGTCAGTAGCTTCAAACATTTCTGGTATATGAAAAACATGTTTTTCAATGGCAAAAATCAATGAATATTGTAAATGCACAAACAGTAATATCTCCACATTGCAAGGTGCAATTCTGAAATTTTTTGCTTTTTCCTGCTAATCCTAGCATGATAAAGAAGATTCAAAGAGAGTGAGATGCCAGCTCCTTTCATTCAGTCAGTAGCTTCAAACATTTCTGGTATATGAAAAACATGTTTTTCAATGGCAAAAATCAATGAATATTGTAAATGCACAAACTATCTCCACATTGCACGGTGCAATGCTGAAATTTTTAGCTTTTTCCTGTTAATCCTAGCATGATAAAGAAGATTCAAAGAGAGTGAGATGCCAGCTCCTTTCATTCAGTCAGTAGCTTCAAACATTTCTGGTATATGAAAAACATGTTTTTCAATGGCAAAAATCAATGAATATTGTAAATGCACAAACAGTAATATCTCCACATTGCAAGGTGCAATTCTGAAATTTTTTGCTTTTTCCTGTTAATCCTAGCATGATAAAGAAGATTCAAAGAGAGTGAGATGCCAGCTCCTTTCATTCAGTCAGTAGCTTCAAACATTTCTGGTATATGAAAAACGTTTTTCAATGGCAAAAATCAATGAATATTGTAAATGCACAAACAGTAATATCTCCACATTGCAAGGTGCAATTCTGAAATTTTTTGCTTTTTCCTGCTAATCCTAGCATGATAAAGAAGATTCAAAGAGAGTGAGATGCCAGCTCCTTTCATTCAGTCAGTAGCTTCAAACATTTCTGGTATATGAAAAACGTTTTTCAATGGCAAAAATCAATGAATATTGTAAATGCACAAACAGTAATATCTCCACATTGCACGGTGCAATTCTGAAATTTTTAGCTTTTTCCTGTTAATCCTAGCATGATAAAGAAGATTCAAAGAGAGTGAGATGCCAGCTCCTTTCATTCAGTCAGTAGCTTCAAACATTTCTGGTATATGAAAAACATGTTTTTCAATGGCAAAAATCAATGAATATTGTAAATGCACAAACAGTAATATCTCCACATTGCAAGGTGCAATTCTGAAATTTTTTGCTTTTTCCTGCTAATCCTAGCATGATAAAGAAGATTCAAAGAGTGAGATGCCAGCTCCTTTCATTCAGTCAGTAGCTTCAAACATTTCTGGTATATGAAAAACATGTTTTTCAATGGCAAAAATCAATGAATATTGTAAATGCACAAACAGTAATATCTCCACATTGCACGGTGCAATTCTGAAATTTTTAGCTTTTTCCTGTTAATCCTAGCATGATAAAGAAGATTCAAAGAGAGTGAGATGCCAGCTCCTTTCATTCAGTCAGTAGCTTCAAACATTTCTGGTATATGAAAAACATGTTTTTCAATGGCAAAAATCAATGAATATTGTAAATGCACAAACAGTAATATCTCCACATTGCAAGGTGCAATTCTGAAATTTTTTGCTTTTTCCTGCTAATCCTAGCATGATAAAGAAGATTCAAAGAGAGTGAGATGCCAGCTCCTTTCATTCAGTCAGTAGCTTCAAACATTTCTGGTATATGAAAAACATGTTTTTCAATGGCAAAAATCAATGAATATTGTAAATGCACAAACAGTAATATCTCCACATTGCACGGTGCAATTATGAAATTTTTAGCTTTTTCCTGTTAATCCTAGCATGATAAAGAAGATTCAAAGAGAGTGAGATGCCAGCTCCTTTCATTCAGTCAGTAGCTTCAAACATTTCTGGTATATGAAAAACATGTTTTTCAATGGCAAAAATCAATGAATATTGTAAATGCACAAACAGTAATATCTCCACATTGCACGGTGCAATTCTGAAATTTTTAGCTTTTTCCTGTTAATCCTAGCATGATAAAGAAGATTCAAAGAGAGTGAGATGCCAGCTCCTTTCATTCAGTCAGTAGCTTCAAACATTTCTGGTATATGAAAAACATGTTTTTCAATGGCAAAAATCAATGAATATTGTAAATGCACAAACAGTAATATCTCCACATTGCACGGTGCAATTCTGAAATTTTTTGCTTTTTCCTGCTAATCCTAGCATGATAAAGAAGATTCAAAGAGAGTGAGATGCCAGCTCCTTTCATTCAGTCAGTAGCTTCAAACATTTCTGGTATATGAAAAACATGTTTTTCAATGGCAAAAATCAATGAATATTGTAAATGCACAAACAGTAATATCTCAACATTGCAAGGTGCAATTCTGAAATTTTTAGCTTTTTCCTGTTAATCCTAGCATGATAAAGAAGATTCAAAGAGAGTGAGATGCCAGCTCCTTTCATTCAGTCAGTAGCCTCAAACATTTCTGGTATATGAAAAACATGTTTTTCAATGGCAAAAATCAATGAATATTGTAAATGCACAAACAGTAATATCTCCACATTGCAAGGTGCAATTCTGAAATTTTTTGCTTTTTCCTGTTAATCCTAGCATGATAAAGAAGATTCAAAGAGAGTGAGATGCCAGCTCCTTTCATTCAGTCAGTAGCTTCAAACATTTCTGGTATATGAAAAACATGTTTTTCAATGGCAAAAATCAATGAATATTGTAAATGCACAAACAGTAATATCTCCACATTGCAAGGTGCAATTCTGAAATTTTTTGCTTTTTCCTGCTAATCCTAGCATGATAAAGAAGATTCAAAGAGAGTGAGATGCCAGCTCCTTTCATTCAGTCAGTAGCTTCAAACATTTCTGGTATATGAAAAACATGTTTTTCAATGGCAAAAATCAATGAATATTGTAAATGCACAAACAGTAATATCTCCACATTGCAAGGTGCAATTCTGAAATTTTTTGCTTTTTCCTGCTAATCCTAGCATGATAAAGAAGATTCAAAGAGAGTGAGATGCCAGCTCCTTTCATTCAGTCAGTAGCTTCAAACATTTCTGGTATATGAAAAACATGTTTTTCAATGGCAAAAATCAATGAATATTGTAAATGCACAAACTAATATCTCCACATTGCACGGTGCAATGCTGAAATTTTTAGCTTTTTCCTGTTAATCCTAGCATGATAAAGAAGATTCAAAGAGAGTGAGATGCCAGCTCCTTTCATTCAGTCAGTAGCTTCAAACATTTCTGGTATATGAAAAACATGTTTTTCAATGGCAAAAATCAATGAATATTGTAAATGCACAAACAGTAATATCTCCACATTGCAAGGTGCAATTCTGAAATTTTTTGCTTTTTCCTGTTAATCCTAGCATGATAAAGAAGATTCAAAGAGAGTGAGATGCCAGCTCCTTTCATTCAGTCAGTAGCTTCAAACATTTCTGGTATATGAAAAACATGTTTTTCAATGGCAAAAATCAATGAATATTGTAAATGCACAAACAGTAATATCTCCACATTGCAAGGTGCAATTCTGAAATTTTTTGCTTTTTCCTGCTAATCCTAGCATGATAAAGAAGATTCAAAGAGAGTGAGATGCCAGCTCCTTTCATTCAGTCAGTAGCTTCAAACATTTCTGGTATATGAAAAACATGTTTTTCAATGGCAAAAATCAATGAATATTGTAAATGCACAAACAGTAATATCTCCACATTGCACGGTGCAATTCTGAAATTTTTAGCTTTTTCCTGTTAATCCTAGCATGATAAAGAAGATTCAAAGAGAGTGAGATGCCAGCTCCTTTCATTCAGTCAGTAGCTTCAAACATTTCTGGTATATGAAAAACATGTTTTTCAATGGCAAAAATCAATGAATATTGTAAATGCACAAACAGTAATATCTCCACATTGCAAGGTGCAATTCTGAAATTTTTTGCTTTTTCCTGCTAATCCTAGCATGATAAAGAAGATTCAAAGAGAGTGAGATGCCAGCTCCTTTCATTCAGTCAGTAGCTTCAAACATTTCTGGTATATGAAAAACATGTTTTTCAATGGCAAAAATCAATGAATATTGTAAATGCACAAACAGTAATATCTCCACATTGCACGGTGCAATTCTGAAATTTTTAGCTTTTTCCTGTTAATCCTAGCATGATAAAGAAGATTCAAAGAGAGTGAGATGCCAGCTCCTTTCATTCAGTCAGTAGCTTCAAACATTTCTGGTATATGAAAAACATGTTTTTCAATGGCAAAAATCAATGAATATTGTAAATGCACAAACAGTAATATCTCCACATTGCAAGGTGCAATTCTGAAATTTTTTGCTTTTTCCTGCTAATCCTAGCATGATAAAGAAGATTCAAAGACAGTGAGATGCCAGCTCCTTTCATTCAGTCAGTAGCTTCAAACATTTCTGGTATATGAAAAACATGTTTTTCAATGGCAAAAATCAATGAATATTGTAAATGCACAAACAGTAATATCTCCACATTGCACGGTGCAATTATGAAATTTTTAGCTTTTTCCTGTTAATCCTAGCATGATAAAGGAGATTCAAAGAGAGTGAGATGCCAGCTCCTTTCATTCAGTCAGTAGCTTCAAACATTTCTGGTATATGAAAAACATGTTTTTCAATGGCAAAAATCAATGAATATTGTAAATGCACAAACAGTAATATCTCCACATTGCAAGGTGCAATTCTGAAATTTTTTGCTTTTTCCTGCTAATCCTAGCATGATAAAGAAGATTCAAAGAGAGTGAGATGCCAGCTCCTTTCATTCAGTCAGTAGCTTCAAACATTTCTGGTATATGAAAAACGTTTTTCAATGGCAAAAATCAATGAATATTGTAAATGCACAAACAGTAATATCTCAACATTGCACGGTGCAATTCTGAAATTTTTAGCTTTTTCCTGTTAATCCTAGCATGATAAAGAAGATTCAAAGAGAGTGAGATGCCAGCTCCTTTCATTCAGTCAGTAGCCTCAAACATTTCTGGTATATGAAAAACATGTTTTTCAATGGCAAAAATCAATGAATATTGTAAATGCACAAACAGTAATATCTCCACATTGCAAGGTGCAATTCTGAAATTTTTTGCTTTTTCCTGTTAATCCTAGCATGATAAAGAAGATTCAAAGAGAGTGAGATGCCAGCTCCTTTCATTCAGTCAGTAGCTTCAAACATTTCTGGTATATGAAAAACATGTTTTTCAATGGCAAAAATCAATGAATATTGTAAATGCACAAACAGTAATATCTCCACATTGCAAGGTGCAATTCTGAAATTTTTTGCTTTTTCCTGCTAATCCTAGCATGATAAAGAAGATTCAAAGAGAGTGAGATGCCAGCTCCTTTCATTCAGTCAGTAGCTTCAAACATTTCTGGTATATGAAAAACATGTTTTTCAATGGCAAAAATCAATGAATATTGTAAATGCACAAACTAATATCTCCACATTGCACGGTGCAATGCTGAAATTTTTAGCTTTTTCCTGTTAATCCTAGCATGATAAAGAAGATTCAAAGAGAGTGAGATGCCAGCTCCTTTCATTCAGTCAGTAGCTTCAAACATTTCTGGTATATGAAAAACATGTTTTTCAATGGCAAAAATCAATGAATATTGTAAATGCACAAACAGTAATATCTCCACATTGCAAGGTGCAATTCTGAAATTTTTTGCTTTTTCCTGTTAATCCTAGCATGATAAAGAAGATTCAAAGAGAGTGAGATGCCAGCTCCTTTCATTCAGTCAGTAGCTTCAAACATTTCTGGTATATGAAAAACATGTTTTTCAATGGCAAAAATCAATGAATATTGTAAATGCACAAACAGTAATATCTCCACATTGCAAGGTGCAATTCTGAAATTTTTTGCTTTTTCCTGCTAATCCTAGCATGATAAAGAAGATTCAAAGAGAGTGAGATGCCAGCTCCTTTCATTCAGTCAGTAGCTTCAAACATTTCTGGTATATGAAAAACATGTTTTTCAATGGCAAAAATCAATGAATATTGTAAATGCACAAACAGTAATATCTCCACATTGCACGGTGCAATTCTGAAATTTTTAGCTTTTTCCTGTTAATCCTAGCATGATAAAGAAGATTCAAAGAGAGTGAGATGCCAGCTCCTTTCATTCAGTCAGTAGCTTCAAACATTTCTGGTATATGAAAAACATGTTTTTCAATGGCAAAAATCAATGAATATTGTAAATGCACAAACAGTAATATCTCCACATTGCAAGGTGCAATTCTGAAATTTTTTGCTTTTTCCTGCTAATCCTAGCATGATAAAGAAGATTCAAAGAGAGTGAGATGCCAGCTCCTTTCATTCAGTCAGTAGCTTCAAACATTTCTGGTATATGAAAAACATGTTTTTCAATGGCAAAAATCAATGAATATTGTAAATGCACAAACAGTAATATCTCCACATTGCACGGTGCAATTCTGAAATTTTTAGCTTTTTCCTGTTAATCCTAGCATGATAAAGAAGATTCAAAGAGAGTGAGATGCCAGCTCCTTTCATTCAGTCAGTAGCTTCAAACATTTCTGGTATATGAAAAACATGTTTTTCAATGGCAAAAATCAATGAATATTGTAAATGCACAAACAGTAATATCTCCACATTGCAAGGTGCAATTCTGAAATTTTTTGCTTTTTCCTGCTAATCCTAGCATGATAAAGAAGATTCAAAGACAGTGAGATGCCAGCTCCTTTCATTCAGTCAGTAGCTTCAAACATTTCTGGTATATGAAAAACATGTTTTTCAATGGCAAAAATCAATGAATATTGTAAATGCACAAACAGTAATATCTCCACATTGCACGGTGCAATTATGAAATTTTTAGCTTTTTCCTGTTAATCCTAGCATGATAAAGGAGATTCAAAGAGAGTGAGATGCCAGCTCCTTTCATTCAGTCAGTAGCTTCAAACATTTCTGGTATATGAAAAACATGTTTTTCAATGGCAAAAATCAATGAATATTGTAAATGCACAAACAGTAATATCTCCACATTGCAAGGTGCAATTCTGAAATTTTTTGCTTTTTCCTGCTAATCCTAGCATGATAAAGAAGATTCAAAGAGAGTGAGATGCCAGCTCCTTTCATTCAGTCAGTAGCTTCAAACATTTCTGGTATATGAAAAACGTTTTTCAATGGCAAAAATCAATGAATATTGTAAATGCACAAACAGTAATATCTCAACATTGCACGGTGCAATTCTGAAATTTTTAGCTTTTTCCTGTTAATCCTAGCATGATAAAGAAGATTCAAAGAGAGTGAGATGCCAGCTCCTTTCATTCAGTCAGTAGCCTCAAACATTTCTGGTATATGAAAAACATGTTTTTCAATGGCAAAAATCAATGAATATTGTAAATGCACAAACAGTAATATCTCCACATTGCAAGGTGCAATTCTGAAATTTTTTGCTTTTTCCTGTTAATCCTAGCATGATAAAGAAGATTCAAAGAGAGTGAGATGCCAGCTCCTTTCATTCAGTCAGTAGCTTCAAACATTTCTGGTATATGAAAAACATGTTTTTCAATGGCAAAAATCAATGAATATTGTAAATGCACAAACAGTAATATCTCCACATTGCAAGGTGCAATTCTGAAATTTTTTGCTTTTTCCTGCTAATCCTAGCATGATAAAGAAGATTCAAAGAGAGTGAGATGCCAGCTCCTTTCATTCAGTCAGTAGCTTCAAACATTTCTGGTATATGAAAAACATGTTTTTCAATGGCAAAAATCAATGAATATTGTAAATGCACAAACAGTAATATCTCCACATTGCACGGTGCAATTCTGAAATTTTTAGCTTTTTCCTGTTAATCCTAGCATGATAAAGAAGATTCAAAGAGAGTGAGATGCCAGCTCCTTTCATTCAGTCAGTAGCTTCAAACATTTCTGGTATATGAAAAACATGTTTTTCAATGGCAAAAATCAATGAATATTGTAAATGCACAAACAGTAATATCTCCACATTGCAAGGTGCAATTCTGAAATTTTTTGCTTTTTCCTGCTAATCCTAGCATGATAAAGAAGATTCAAAGAGAGTGAGATGCCAGCTCCTTTCATTCAGTCAGTAGCTTCAAACATTTCTGGTATATGAAAAACATGTTTTTCAAAGGCAAAAATCAATGAATATTGTAAATGCACAAACAGTAATATCTCCACATTGCACGGTGCAATTATGAAATTTTTAGCTTTTTCCTGTTAATCCTAGCATGATAAAGAAGATTCAAAGAGAGTGAGATGCCAGCTCCTTTCATTCAGTCAGTAGCTTCAAACATTTCTGGTATATGAAAAACATGTTTTTCAATGGCAAAAATCAATGAATATTGTAAATGCACAAACAGTAATAACTCCACATTGCAAGGTGCAATTCTGAAATTTTTTGCTTTTTCCTGCTAATCCTAGCATGATAAAGAAGATTCAAAGAGAGTGAGATGCCAGCTCCTTTCATTCAGTCAGTAGCTTCAAACATTTCTGGTATATGAAAAACATGTTTTTCAATGGCAAAAATCAATGAATATTGTAAATGCACAAACAGTAATATCTCAACATTGCACGGTGCAATTCTGAAATTTTTAGCTTTTTCCTGTTAATCCTAGCATGATAAAGAAGATTCAAAGAGAGTGAGATGCCAGCTCCTTTCATTCAGTCAGTAGCTTCAAACATTTCTGGTATATGAAAAACATGTTTTTCAATGGCAAAAATCAATGAATATTGTAAATGCACAAACAGTAATATCTCCACATTGCAAGGTGCAATTCTGAAATTTTTTGCTTTTTCCTGTTAATCCTAGCATGATAAAGAAGATTCAAAGAGAGTGAGATGCCAGCTCCTTTCATTCAGTCAGTAGCTTCAAACATTTCTGGTATATGAAAAACATGTTTTTCAATGGCAAAAATCAATGAATATTGTAAATGCACAAACAGTAATATCTCCACATTGCAAGGTGCAATTCTGAAATTTTTTGCTTTTTCCTGCTAATCCTAGCATGATAAAGAAGATTCAAAGAGAGTGAGATGCCAGCTCCTTTCATTCAGTCAGTAGCTTCAAACATTTCTGGTATATGAAAAACATGTTTTTCAATGGCAAAAATCAATGAATATTGTAAATGCACAAACAGTAATATCTCCACATTGCACGGTGCAATTCTGAAATTTTTAGCTTTTTCCTGTTAATCCTAGCATGATAAAGAAGATTCAAAGAGAGTGAGATGCCAGCTCCTTTCATTCAGTCAGTAGCTTCAAACATTTCTGGTATATGAAAAACATGTTTTTCAATGGCAAAAATCAATGAATATTGTAAATGCACAAACAGTAATATCTCCACATTGCAAGGTGCAATTCTGAAATTTTTTGCTTTTTCCTGCTAATCCTAGCATGATAAAGAAGATTCAAAGAGAGTGAGATGCCAGCTCCTTTCATTCAGTCAGTAGCTTCAAACATTTCTGGTATATGAAAAACATGTTTTTCAATGGCAAAAATCAATGAATATTGTAAATGCACAAACAGTAATATCTCCACATTGCACGGTGCAATTCTGAAATTTTTAGCTTTTTCCTGTTAATCCTAGCATGATAAAGAAGATTCAAAGAGAGTGAGATGCCAGCTCCTTTCATTCAGTCAGTAGCTTCAAACATTTCTGGTATATGAAAAACATGTTTTTCAATGGCAAAAATCAATGAATATTGTAAATGCACAAACAGTAATATCTCCACATTGCAAGGTGCAATTCTGAAATGTTTTGCTTTTTCCTGCTAATCCTAGCATGATAAAGAAGATTCAGAGAGTGAGATGCCAGCTCCTTTCATTCAGTCAGTAGCTTCAAACATTTCTGGTATATGAAAAACATGTTTTTCAATGGCAAAAATCAATGAATATTGTAAATGCACAAACAGTAATATCTCCACATTGCAAGGTGCAATTCTGAAATTTTTTGCTTTTTCCTGTTAATCCTAGCATGATAAAGAAGATTCAAAGAGAGTGAGATGCCAGCTCCTTTCATTCAGTCAGTAGCTTCAAACATTTCTGGTATATGAAAAACATGTTTTTCAATGGCAAAAATCAATGAATATTGTAAATGCACAAACAGTAATATCTCCACATTGCACGGTGCAATTCTGAAATTTTTAGCTTTTTCCTGTTAATCCTAGCATGATAAAGAAGATTCAAAGAGAGTGAGATGCCAGCTCCTTTCATTCAGTCAGTAGCTTCAAACATTTCTGGTATATGAAAAACATGTTTTTCAATGGCAAAAATCAATGAATATTGTAAATGCACAAACAGTAATATCTCCACATTGCAAGGTGCAATTCTGAAATTTTTTGCTTTTTCCTGTTAATCCTAGCATGATAAAGAAGATTCAAAGAGAGTGAGATGCCAGCTCCTTTCATTCAGTCAGTAGCTTCAAACATTTCTGGTATATGAAAAACATGTTTTTCAATGGCAAAAATCAATGAATATTGTAAATGCACAAACAGTAATATCTCCACATTGCAAGGTGCAATTCTGAAATTTTTTGCTTTTTCCTGCTAATCCTAGCATGATAAAGAAGATTCAAAGAGAGTGAGATGCCAGCTCCTTTCATTCAGTCAGTAGCTTCAAACATTTCTGGTATATGAAAAACATGTTTTTCAATGGCAAAAATCAATGAATATTGTAAATGCACAAACAGTAATATCTCCACATTGCACGGTGCAATTCTGAAATTTTTAGCTTTTTCCTGTTAATCCTAGCATGATAAAGATTCAAAGAGAGTGAGATGCCAGCTCCTTTCATTCAGTCAGTAGCTTCAAACATTTCTGGTATATGAAAAACATGTTTTTCAATGGCAAAAATCAATGAATATTGTAAATGCACAAACAGTAATATCTCCACATTGCAAGGTGCAATTCTGAAATTTTTTGCTTTTTCCTGCTAATCCTAGCATGATAAAGAAGATTCAGAGAGTGAGATGCCAGCTCCTTTCATTCAGTCAGTAGCTTCAAACATTTCTGGTATATGAAAAACATGTTTTTCAATGGCAAAAATCAATGAATATTGTAAATGCACAAACAGTAATATCTCCACATTGCAAGGTGCAATTCTGAAATTTTTTGCTTTTTCCTGTTAATCCTAGCATGATAAAGAAGATTCAAAGAGAGTGAGATGCCAGCTCCTTTCATTCAGTCAGTAGCTTCAAACATTTCTGGTATATGAAAAACATGTTTTTCAATGGCAAAAATCAATGAATATTGTAAATGCACAAACAGTAATATCTCCACATTGCACGGTGCAATTCTGAAATTTTTAGCTTTTTCCTGTTAATCCTAGCATGATAAAGAAGATTCAAAGAGAGTGAGATGCCAGCTCCTTTCATTCAGTCAGTAGCTTCAAACATTTCTGGTATAT
>NW_027366597.1:0-69392 GCF_046119375.1 Phyllobates terribilis | reverse complement strand
GACTGAATGAAAGGAGCTGGCATCTCACTCTCTTTGAATCTTCTTTATCATGCTAGGATTAGCAGGAAAAAGCAAAAAATTTCAGAATTGCACCTTGCAATGTGGAGATATTACTGTTTGTGCATTTACAATATTCATTGATTTTTGCCATTGAAAAACATGTTTTTCATATACCAGAAATGTTTGAAGCTACTGACTGAATGAAAGGAGCTGGCATCTCACTCTCTTTGAATCTTCTTTATCATGCTAGGATTAACAGGAAAAAGCAAAAAATTTCAGAATTGCACCTTGCAATGTGGAGATATTACTGTTTGTGCATTTACAATATTCATTGATTTTTGCCATTGAAAAACATGTTTTTCATATACCAGAAATGTTTGAAGCTACTGACTGAATGAAAGGAGCTGGCATCTCACTCTCTTTGAATCTTCTTTATCATGCTAGGATTAACAGGAAAAAGCAAAAAATTTCAGAATTGCACCTTGCAATGTGGAGATATTACTGTTTGTGCATTTACAATATTCATTGATTTTTGCCATTGAAAAACATGTTTTTCATATACCAGAAATGTTTGAAGCTACTGACTGAATGAAAGGAGCTGGCATCTCACTCTCTTTGAATCTTCTTTATCATGCTAGGATTAACAGGAAAAAGCTAAAAATTTCAGAATTGCACCGTGCAATGTGGAGATATTACTGTTTGTGCATTTACAATATTCATTGATTTTTGCCATTGAAAAACGTCCAGAAATGTTTGAAGCTACTGACTGAATGAAAGGAGCTGGCATCTCACTCTCTTTGAATCTTCTTTATCATGCTAGGATTAACAGGAAAAAGCTAAAAATTTCAGAATTGCACCGTGCAATGTGGAGATATTACTGTTTGTGCATTTACAATATTCATTGATTTTTGCCATTGAAAAACATGTTTTTCATATACCAGAAATGTTTGAAGCTACTGACTGAATGAAAGGAGCTGGCATCTCACTCTCTTTGAATCTTCTTTATCATGCTAGGATTAGCAGGAAAAAGCAAAAAATTTCAGAATTGCACCGTGCAATGTGGAGATATTACTGTTTGTGCATTTACAATATTCATTGATTTTTGCCATTGAAAAACATGTTTTTCATATACCAGAAATGTTTGAAGCTACTGACTGAATGAAAGGAACTGGCATCTCACTCTCTTTGAATCTTCTTTATCATGCTAGGATTAGCAGGAAAAAGCTAAAAATTTCAGAATTGCACCTTGCAATGTGGAGATATTACTGTTTGTGCATTTACAATATTCATTGATTTTTGCCATTGAAAAACATGTTTTTCATATACCAGAAATGTTTGAAGCTACTGACTGAATGAAAGGAGCTGGCATCTCACTCTCTTTGAATCTTCTTTATCATGCTAGGATTAGCAGGAAAAAGCTAAAAATTTCAGAATTGCACCTTGCAATGTGGAGATATTACTGTTTGTGCATTTACAATATTCATTGATTTTTGCCATTGAAAAACGTCCAGAAATGTTTGAAGCTACTGACTGAATGAAAGGAGCTGGCATCTCACTCTCTTTGAATCTTCTTTATCATGCTAGGATTAGCAGGAAAAAGCTAAAAATTTCAGAATTGCACCGTGCAATGTGGAGATATTACTGTTTGTGCATTTACAATATTCATTGATTTTTGCCATTGAAAAACGTCCAGAAATGTTTGAAGCTACTGACTGAATGAAAGGAGCTGGCATCTCACTCTCTTTGAATCTTCTTTATCATGCTAGGATTAGCAGGAAAAAGCAAAAAATTTCAGAATTGCACCGTGCAATGTGGAGATATTACTGTTTGTGCATTTACAATATTCATTGATTTTTGCCATTGAAAAACATGTTTTTCATATACCAGAAATGTTTGAAGCTACTGACTGAATGAAAGGAGCTGGCATCTCACTCTCTTTGAATCTTCTTTATCATGCTAGGATTAGCAGGAAAAAGCAAAAAATTTCAGAATTGCACCGTGCAATGTGGAGATATTACTGTTTGTGCATTTACAATATTCATTGATTTTTGCCATTGAAAAACATGTTTTTCATATACCAGAAATGTTTGAAGCTACTGACTGAATGAAAGGAGCTGGCATCTCACTCTCTTTGAATCTTCTTTATCATGCTAGGATTAACAGGAAAAAGCTAAAAATTTCAGAATTGCACCTTGCAATGTGGAGATATTACTGTTTGTGCATTTACAATATTCATTGATTTTTGCCATTGAAAAACGTCCAGAAATGTTTGAAGCTACTGACTGAATGAAAGGAGCTGGCATCTCACTCTCTTTGAATCTTCTTTATCATGCTAGGATTAACAGGAAAAAGCAAAAAATTTCAGAATTGCACCTTGCAATGTGGAGATATTACTGTTTGTGCATTTACAATATTCATTGATTTTTGCCATTGAAAAACATGTTTTTCATATACCAGAAATGTTTGAAGCTACTGACTGAATGAAAGGAGCTGGCATCTCACTCTCTTTGAATCTTCTTTATCATGCTAGGATTAGCAGGAAAAAGCTAAAAATTTCAGAATTGCACCGTGCAATGTGGAGATATTACTGTTTGTGCATTTACAATATTCATTGATTTTTGCCATTGAAAAACGTCCAGAAATGTTTGAAGCTACTGACTGAATGAAAGGAGCTGGCATCTCACTCTCTTTGAATCTTCTTTATCATGCTAGGATTAGCAGGAAAAAGCTAAAAATTTCAGAATTGCACCTTGCAATGTGGAGATATTACTGTTTGTGCATTTACAATATTCATTGATTTTTGCCATTGAAAAACGTCCAGAAATGTTTGTAGCTACTGACTGAATGAAAGGAGCTGGCATCTCACTCTCTTTGAATCTTCTTTATCATGCTAGGATTAGCAGGAAAAAGCAAAAAAATTCAGAATTGCACCGTGCAATGTGGAGATATTACTGTTTGTGCATTTACAATATTCATTGATTTTTGCCATTGAAAAACATGTTTTTCATATACCAGAAATGTTTGAAGCTACTGACTGAATGAAAGGAGCTGGCATCTCACTCTCTTTGAATCTTCTTTATCATGCTAGGATTAACAGGAAAAAGCTAAAAATTTCAGAATTGCACCTTGCAATGTGGAGATATTACTGTTTGTGCATTTACAATATTCATTGATTTTTGCCATTGAAAAACGTCCAGAAATGTTTGTAGCTACTGACTGAATGAAAGGAGCTGGCATCTCACTCTCTTTGAATCTTCTTTATCATGCTAGGATTAGCAGGAAAAAGCAAAAAAATTCAGAATTGCACCGTGCAATGTGGAGATATTACTGTTTGTGCATTTACAATATTCATTGATTTTTGCCATTGAAAAACATGTTTTTCATATACCAGAAATGTTTGAAGCTACTGACTGAATGAAAGGAGCTGGCATCTCACTCTCTTTGAATCTTCTTTATCATGCTAGGATTAACAGGAAAAAGCTAAAAATTTCAGAATTGCACCTTGCAATGTGGAGATATTACTGTTTGTGCATTTACAATATTCATTGATTTTTGCCATTGAAAAACGTCCAGAAATGTTTGAAGCTACTGACTGAATGAAAGGAGCTGGCATCTCACTCTCTTTGAATCTTCTTTATCATGCTAGGATTAACAGGAAAAAGCAAAAAATTTCAGAATTGCACCGTGCAATGTGGAGATATTACTGTTTGTGCATTTACAATATTCATTGATTTTTGCCATTGAAAAACATGTTTTTCATATACCAGAAATGTTTGAAGCTACTGACTGAATGAAAGGAGCTGGCATCTCACTCTCTTTGAATCTTCTTTATCATGCTAGGATTAGCAGGAAAAAGCTAAAAATTTCAGAATTGCACCTTGCAATGTGGAGATATTACTGTTTGTGCATTTACAATATTCATTGATTTTTGCCATTGAAAAACATGTTTTTCATATACCAGAAATGTTTGAAGCTACTGACTGAATGAAAGGAGCTGGCATCTCACTCTCTTTGAATCTTCTTTATCATGCTAGGATTAACAGGAAAAAGCTAAAAATTTCAGAATTGCACCTTGCAATGTGGAGATATTACTGTTTGTGCATTTACAATATTCATTGATTTTTGCCATTGAAAAACATGTTTTTCATATACCAGAAATGTTTGAAGCTACTGACTGAATGAAAGGAGCTGGCATCTCACTCTCTTTGAATCTTCTTTATCATGCTAGGATTAACAGGAAAAAGCTAAAAATTTCAGAATTGCACCGTGCAATGGGGAGATATTACTGTTTGTGCATTTACAATATTCATTGATTTTTGCCATTGAAAAACGTCCAGAAATGTTTGAAGCTACTGACTGAATGAAAGGAGCTGGCATCTCACTCTCTTTGAATCTTCTTTATCATGCTAGGATTAGCAGGAAAAAGCAAAAAATTTCAGAATTGCACCGTGCAATGTGGAGATATTACTGTTTGTGCATTTACAATATTCATTGATTTTTGCCATTGAAAAACATGTTTTTCATATACCAGAAATGTTTGAAGCTACTGACTGAATGAAAGGAGCTGGCATCTCACTCTCTTTGAATCTTCTTTATCATGCTAGGATTAACAGGAAAAAGCTAAAAATTTCAGAATTGCACCTTGCAATGTGGAGATATTACTGTTTGTGCATTTACAATATTCATTGATTTTTGCCATTGAAAAACGTCCAGAAATGTTTGAAGCTACTGACTGAATGAAAGGAGCTGGCATCTCACTCTCTTTGAATCTTCTTTATCATGCTAGGATTAACAGGAAAAAGCAAAAAATTTCAGAATTGCACCGTGCAATGTGGAGATATTACTGTTTGTGCATTTACAATATTCATTGATTTTTGCCATTGAAAAACATGTTTTTCATATACCAGAAATGTTTGAAGCTACTGACTGAATGAAAGGAGCTGGCATCTCACTCTCTTTGAATCTTCTTTATCATGCTAGGATTAACAGGAAAAAGCAAAAAATTTCAGAATTGCACCTTGCAATGTGGAGATATTACTGTTTGTGCATTTACAATATTCATTGATTTTTGCCATTGAAAAACATGTTTTTCATATACCAGAAATGTTTGAAGCTACTGACTGAATGAAAGGAGCTGGCATCTCACTCTCTTTGAATCTTCTTTATCATGCTAGGATTAACAGGAAAAAGCTAAAAATTTCAGAATTGCACCGTGCAATGTGGAGATATTACTGTTTGTGCATTTACAATATTCATTGATTTTTGCCATTGAAAAACGTCCAGAAATGTTTGAAGCTACTGACTGAATGAAAGGAGCTGGCATCTCACTCTCTTTGAATCTTCTTTATCATGCTAGGATTAACAGGAAAAAGCTAAAAATTTCAGAATTGCACCTTGCAATGTGGAGATATTACTGTTTGTGCATTTACAATATTCATTGATTTTTGCCATTGAAAAACATGTTTTTCATATACCAGAAATGTTTGAAGCTACTGACTGAATGAAAGGAGCTGGCATCTCACTCTCTTTGAATCTTCTTTATCATGCTAGGATTAGCAGGAAAAAGCAAAAAATTTCAGAATTGCACCTTGCAATGTGGAGATATTACTGTTTGTGCATTTACAATATTCATTGATTTTTGCCATTGAAAAACATGTTTTTCATATACCAGAAATGTTTGAAGCTACTGACTGAATGAAAGGAGCTGGCATCTCACTCTCTTTGAATCTTCTTTATCATGCTAGGATTAACAGGAAAAAGCTAAAAATTTCAGAATTGCACCGTGCAATGTGGAGATATTACTGTTTGTGCATTTACAATATTCATTGATTTTTGCCATTGAAAAACGTCCAGAAATGTTTGAAGCTACTGACTGAATGAAAGGAGCTGGCATCTCACTCTCTTTGAATCTTCTTTATCATGCTAGGATTAGCAGGAAAAAGCAAAAAATTTCAGAATTGCACCGTGCAATGTGGAGATATTACTCTTTGTGCATTTACAATATTCATTGATTTTTGCCATTGAAAAACATGTTTTTCATATACCAGAAATGTTTGAAGCTACTGACTGAATGAAAGGAGCTGGCATCTCACTCTCTTTGAATCTTCTTTATCATGCTAGGATTAACAGGAAAAAGCTAAAAATTTCAGAATTGCACCGTGCAATGTGGAGATATTACTGTTTGTGCATTTACAATATTCATTGATTTTTGCCATTGAAAAACATGTTTTTCATATACCAGAAATGTTTGAAGCTACTGACTGAATGAAAGGAGCTGGCATCTCACTCTCTTTGAATCTTCTTTATCATGCTAGGATTAGCAGGAAAAAGCAAAAAATTTCAGAATTGCACCTTGCAATGTGGAGATATTACTGTTTGTGCATTTACAATATTCATTGATTTTTGCCATTGAAAAACGTCCAGAAATGTTTGAAGCTACTGACTGAATGAAAGGAGCTGGCATCTCACTCTCTTTGAATCTTCTTTATCATGCTAGGATTAGCAGGAAAAAGTAAAAAATTTCAGAATTGCACCGTGCAATGTGGAGATATTACTGTTTGTGCATTTACAATATTCATTGATTTTTGCCATTGAAAAACATGTTTTTCATATACCAGAAATGTTTGAAGCTACTGACTGAATGAAAGGAGCTGGCATCTCACTCTCTTTGAATCTTCTTTATCATGCTAGGATTAACAGGAAAAAGCTAAAAATTTCAGAATTGCACCGTGCAATGTGGAGATATTACTGTTTGTGCATTTACAATATTCATTGATTTTTGCCATTGAAAAATGTCCAGAAATGTTTGAAGCTACTGACTGAATGAAAGGAGCTGGCATCTCACTCTCTTTGAATCTTCTTTATCATGCTAGGATTAGCAGGAAAAAGCAAAAAATTTCAGAATTGCACCGTGCAATGTGGAGATATTACTGTTTGTGCATTTACAATATTCATTGATTTTTGCCATTGAAAAACATGTTTTTCATAGACCAGAAATGTTTGAAGCTACTGACTGAATGAAAGGAGCTGGCATCTCACTCTCTTTGAATCTTCTTTATCATGCTAGGATTAACAGGAAAAAGCTAAAAATTTCAGAATTGCACCTTGCAATGTGGAGATATTACTGTTTGTGCATTTACAATATTCATTGATTTTTGCCATTGAAAAACGTCCAGAAATGTTTGAAGCTACTGACTGAATGAAAGGAGCTGGCATCTCACTCTCTTTGAATCTTCTTTATCATGCTAGGATTAACAGGAAAAAGCAAAAAATTTCAGAATTGCACCGTGCAATGTGGAGATATTACTGTTTGTGCATTTACAATATTCATTGATTTTTGCCATTGAAAAACATGTTTTTCATATACCAGAAATGTTTGCAGCTACTGACTGAATGAAAGGAGCTGGCATCTCACTCTCTTTGAATCTTCTTTATCATGCTAGGATTAGCAGGAAAAAGCTAAAAATTTCAGAATTGCACCTTGCAATGTGGAGATATTACTGTTTGTGCATTTACAATATTCATTGATTTTTGCCATTGAAAAACATGTTTTTCATATACCAGAAATGTTTGAAGCTACTGACTGAATGAAAGGAGCTGGCATCTCACTCTCTTTGAATCTTCTTTATCATGCTAGGATTAACAGGAAAAAGCTAAAAATTTCAGAATTGCACCTTGCAATGTGGAGATATTACTGTTTGTGCATTTACAATATTCATTGATTTTTGCCATTGAAAAACATGTTTTTCATATACCAGAAATGTTTGAAGCTACTGACTGAATGAAAGGAGCTGGCATCTCACTCTCTTTGAATCTTCTTTATCATGCTAGGATTAACAGGAAAAAGCTAAAAATTTCAGAATTGCACCGTGCAATGTGGAGATATTACTGTTTGTGCATTTACAATATTCATTGATTTTTGCCATTGAAAAACGTCCAGAAATGTTTGAAGCTACTGACTGAATGAAAGGAGCTGGCATCTCACTCTCTTTGAATCTTCTTTATCATGCTAGGATTAGCAGGAAAAAGCAAAAAATTTCAGAATTGCACCGTGCAATGTGGAGATATTACTGTTTGTGCATTTACAATATTCATTGATTTTTGCCATTGAAAAACATGTTTTTCATATACCAGAAATGTTTGAAGCTACTGACTGAATGAAAGGAGCTGGCATCTCACTCTCTTTGAATCTTCTTTATCATGCTAGGATTAACAGGAAAAAGCTAAAAATTTCAGAATTGCACCTTGCAATGTGGAGATATTACTGTTTGTGCATTTACAATATTCATTGATTTTTGCCATTGAAAAACGTCCAGAAATGTTTGAAGCTACTGACTGAATGAAAGGAGCTGGCATCTCACTCTCTTTGAATCTTCTTTATCATGCTAGGATTAACAGGAAAAAGCAAAAAATTTCAGAATTGCACCGTGCAATGTGGAGATATTACTGTTTGTGCATTTACAATATTCATTGATTTTTGCCATTGAAAAACATGTTTTTCATATACCAGAAATGTTTGAAGCTACTGACTGAATGAAAGGAGCTGGCATCTCACTCTCTTTGAATCTTCTTTATCATGCTAGGATTAACAGGAAAAAGCAAAAAATTTCAGAATTGCACCTTGCAATGTGGAGATATTACTGTTTGTGCATTTACAATATTCATTGATTTTTGCCATTGAAAAACAAGTTTTTCATATACCAGAAATGTTTGAAGCTACTGACTGAATGAAAGGAGCTGGCATCTCACTCTCTTTGAATCTTCTTTATCATGCTAGGATTAACAGGAAAAAGCTAAAAATTTCAGAATTGCACCGTGCAATGTGGAGATATTACTGTTTGTGCATTTACAATATTCATTGATTTTTGCCATTGAAAAACGTCCAGAAATGTTTGAAGCTACTGACTGAATGAAAGGAGCTGGCATCTCACTCTCTTTGAATCTTCTTTATCATGCTAGGATTAACAGGAAAAAGCTAAAAATTTCAGAATTGCACCTTGCAATGTGGAGATATTACTGTTTGTGCATTTACAATATTCATTGATTTTTGCCATTGAAAAACATGTTTTTTATATACCAGAAATGTTTGAAGCTACTGACTGAATGAAAGGAGCTGGCATCTCACTCTCTTTGAATCTTCTGTATCGTGCTAGGATTAACAGGAAAAAGCAAAAAATTTCAGAATTGCACCTTGCAATGTGGAGATATTACTGTTTGTGCATTTACAATATTCATTGATTTTTGCCATTGAAAAACATGTTTTTCATATACCAGAAATGTTTGAAGCTACTGACTGAATGAAAGGAGCTGGCATCTCACTCTCTTTGAATCTTCTTTATCATGCTAGGATTAACAGGAAAAAGCTAAAAATTTCAGAATTGCACCGTGCAATGTGGAGATATTACTGTTTGTGCATTTACAATATTCATTGATTTTTGCCATTGAAAAACGTCCAGAAATGTTTGAAGCTACTGACTGAATGAAAGGAGCTGGCATCTCACTCTCTTTGAATCTTCTTTATCATGCTAGGATTAACAGGAAAAAGCTAAAAATTTCAGAATTGCACCGTGCAATGTGGAGATATTACTGTTTGTGCATTTACAATATTCATTGATTTTTGCCATTGAAAAACATGTTTTTCATATACCAGAAATGTTTGAAGCTACTGACTGAATGAAAGGAGCTGGCATCTCACTCTCTTTGAATCTTCTTTATCATGCTAGGATTAACAGGAAAAAGCTAAAAATTTCAGAATTGCACCGTGCAATGTGGAGATATTACTGTTTGTGCATTTACAATATTCATTGATTTTTGCCATTGAAAAACATGTTTTTCATATACCAGAAATGTTTGAAGCTACTGACTGAATGAAAGGAGCTGGCATCTCACTCTCTTTGAATCTTCTTTATCATGCTAGGATTAGCAGGAAAAAGCAAAAAATTTCAGAATTGCACCTTGCAATGTGGAGATATTACTGTTTGTGCATTTACAATATTCATTGATTTTTGCCATTGAAAAACGTCCAGAAATGTTTGAAGCTACTGACTGAATGAAAGGAGCTGGCATCTCACTCTCTTTGAATCTTCTTTATCATGCTAGGATTAGCAGGAAAAAGCAAAAAATTTCAGAATTGCACCGTGCAATGTGGAGATATTACTGTTTGTGCATTTACAATATTCATTGATTTTTGCCATTGAAAAACATGTTTTTCATATACCAGAAATGTTTGAAGCTACTGACTGAATGAAAGGAGCTGGCATCTCACTCTCTTTGAATCTTCTTTATCATGCTAGGATTAGCAGGAAAAAGCTAAAAATTTCAGAATTGCACCTTGCAATGTGGAGATATTACTGTTTGTGCATTTACAATATTCATTGATTTTTGCCATTGAAAAACATGTTTTTCATATACCAGAAATGTTTGAAGCTACTGACTGAATGAAAGGAGCTGGCATCTCACTCTCTTTGAATCTTCTTTATCATGCTAGGATTAACAGGAAAAAGCTAAAAATTTCAGAATTGCACCTTGCAATGTGGAGATATTACTGTTTGTGCATTTACAATATTCATTGATTTTTGCCATTGAAAAACATGTTTTTCATATACCAGAAATGTTTGAAGCTACTGACTGAATGAAAGCAGCTGGCATCTCACTCTCTTTGAATCTTCTTTATCATGCTAGGATTAACAGGAAAAAGCTAAAAATTTCAGAATTGCACCTTGCAATGTGGAGATATTACTGTTTGTGCATTTACAATATTCATTGATTTTTGCCATTGAAAAACATGTTTTTCATATACCAGAAATGTTTGAAGCTACTGACTGAATGAAAGGAGCTGGCATCTCACTCTCTTTGAATCTTCTTTATCATGCTAGGATTAGCAGGAAAAAGCAAAAAATTTCAGAATTGCACCTTGCAATGTGGAGATATTACTGTTTGTGCATTTACAATATTCATTGATTTTTGCCATTGAAAAACATGTTTTTCATATACCAGAAATGTTTGAAGCTACTGACTGAATGAAAGGAGCTGGCATCTCACTCTCTTTGAATCTTCTTTATCATGCTAGGATTAGCAGGAAAAAGCAAAAAATTTCAGAATTGCACCGTGCAATGTGGAGATATTACTGTTTGTGCATTTACAATATTCATTGATTTTTGCCATTGAAAAACATGTTTTTCATATACCAGAAATGTTTGAAGCTACTGACTGAATGAAAGGAGCTGGCATCTCACTCTCTTTGAATCTTCTTTATCATGCTAGGATTAGCAGGAAAAAGCAAAAAATTTCAGAATTGCACCGTGCAATGTGGAAATATTACTGTTTGTGCATTTACAATATTCATTGATTTTTGCCATTGAAAAACATGTTTTTCATATACCAGAAATGTTTGAAGCTACTGACTGAATGAAAGGAGCTGGCATCTCACTCTCTTTGAATCTTCTTTATCATGCTAGGATTAACAGGAAAAAGCTAAAAATTTCAGAATTGCACCTTGCAATGTGGAGATATTACTGTTTGTGCATTTACAATATTCATTGATTTTTGCCATTGAAAAACGTCCAGAAATGTTTGAAGCTACTGACTGAATGAAAGGAGCTGGCATCTCACTCTCTTTGAATCTTCTTTATCATGCTAGGATTAACAGGAAAAAGCAAAAAATTTCAGAATTGCACCGTGCAATGTGGAGATATTACTGTTTGTGCATTTACAATATTCATTGATTTTTGCCATTGAAAAACATGTTTTTCATATACCAGAAATGTTTGAAGCTACTGACTGAATGAAAGGAGCTGGCATCTCACTCTCTTTGAATCTTCTTTATCATGCTAGGATTAGCAGGAAAAAGCAAAAAATTTCAGAATTGCACCGTGCAATGTGGAGATATTACTGTTTGTGCATTTACAATATTCATTGATTTTTGCCATTGAAAAACATGTTTTTCATATACCAGAAATGTTTGAAGCTACTGACTGAATGAAAGGAGCTGGCATCTCACTCTCTTTGAATCTTCTTTATCATGCTAGGATTAGCAGGAAAAAGCTAAAAATTTCAGAATTGCACCTTGCAATGTGGAGATATTACTGTTTGTGCATTTACAATATTCATTGATTTTTGCCATTGAAAAACATGTTTTTCATATACCAGAAATGTTTGAAGCTACTGACTGAATGAAAGGAGCTGGCATCTCACTCTCTTTGAATCTTCTTTATCATGCTAGGATTAGCAGGAAAAAGCTAAAAATTTCAGAATTGCACCTTGCAATGTGGAGATATTACTGTTTGTGCATTTACAATATTCATTGATTTTTGCCATTGAAAAACATGTTTTTCATATACCAGAAATGTTTGAAGCTACTGACTGAATGAAAGGAGCTGGCATCTCACTCTCTTTGAATCTTCTTTATCATGCTAGGATTAGCAGGAAAAAGCTAAAAATTTCAGAATTGCACCTTGCAATGTGGAGATATTACTGTTTGTGCATTTACAATATTCATTGATTTTTGCCATTGAAAAACATGTTTTTCATATACCAGAAATGTTTGAAGCTACTGACTGAATGAAAGGAGCTGGCATCTCACTCTCTTTGAATCTTCTTTATCATGCTAGGATTAACAGGAAAAAGCTAAAAATTTCAGAATTGCACCTTGCAATGTGGAGATATTACTGTTTGTGCATTTACAATATTCATTGATTTTTGCCATTGAAAAACGTCCAGAAATGTTTGAAGCTACTGACTGAATGAAAGGAGCTGGCATCTCACTCTCTTTGAATCTTCTTTATCATGCTAGGATTAACAGGAAAAAGCTAAAAATTTCAGAATTGCACCGTGCAATGTGGAGATATTACTGTTTGTGCATTTACAATATTCATTGATTTTTGCCATTGAAAAACGTCCAGAAATGTTTGAAGCTACTGACTGAATGAAAGGAGCTGGCATCTCACTCTCTTTGAATCTTCTTTATCATGCTAGGATTAGCAGGAAAAAGCAAAAAATTTCAGAATTGCACCTTGCAATGTGGAGATATTACTGTTTGTGCATTTACAATATTCATTGATTTTTGCCATTGAAAAACATGTTTTTCATATACCAGAAATGTTTGAAGCTACTGACTGAATGAAAGGAGCTGGCATCTCACTCTCTTTGAATCTTCTTTATCATGCTAGGATTAGCAGGAAAAAGCTAAAAATTTCAGAATTGCACCTTGCAATGTGGAGATATTACTGTTTGTGCATTTACAATATTCATTGATTTTTGCCATTGAAAAACGTCCAGAAATGTTTGAAGCTACTGACTGAATGAAAGGAGCTGGCATCTCACTCTCTTTGAATCTTCTTTATCATGCTAGGATTAGCAGGAAAAAGCTAAAAATTTCAGAATTGCACCTTGCAATGTGGAGATATTACTGTTTGTGCATTTACAATATTCATTGATTTTTGCCATTGAAAAACATGTTTTTCATATACCAGAAATGTTTGAAGCTACTGACTGAATGAAAGGAGCTGGCATCTCACTCTCTTTGAATCTTCTTTATCATGCTAGCATTAGCAGGAAAAAGCTAAAAATTTCAGAATTGCACCGTGCAATGTGGAGATATTACTGTTTGTGCATTTACAATATTCATTGATTTTTGCCATTGAAAAACGTCCAGAAATGTTTGAAGCTACTGACTGAATGAAAGGAGCTGGCATCTCACTCTCTTTGAATCTCCTTTATCATGCTAGGATTAGCAGGAAAAAGCAAAAAATTTCAGAATTGCACCGTGCAATGTGGAGATATTACTGTTTGTGCATTTACAATATTCATTGATTTTTGCCATTGAAAAACATGTTTTTCATATACCAGAAATGTTTGAAGCTACTGACTGAATGAAAGGAGCTGGCATCTCACTCTCTTTGAATCTTCTTTATCATGCTAGGATTAGCAGGAAAAAGCAAAAAATTTCAGAATTGCACCTTTCAATGTGGAGATATTACTGTTTGTGCATTTACAATATTCATTGATTTTTGCCATTGAAAAACATGTTTTTCATATACCAGAAATGTTTGAAGCTACTGACTGAATGAAAGGAGCTGGCATCTCACTCTCTTTGAATCTTCTTTATCATGCTAGGATTAACAGGAAAAAGCTAAAAATTTCAGAATTGCACCGTGCAATGTGGAGATATTACTGTTTGTGCATTTACAATATTCATTGATTTTTGCCATTGAAAAACGTCCAGAAATGTTTGAAGCTACTGACTGAATGAAAGGAGCTGGCATCTCACTCTCTTTGAATCTTCTTTATCATGCTAGGATTAGCAGGAAAAAGCAAAAAATTTCAGAATTGCACCGTGCAATGTGGAGATATTACTGTTTGTGCATTTACAATATTCATTGATTTTTGCCATTGAAAAACATGTTTTTCATATACCAGAAATGTTTGAAGCTACTGACTGAATGAAAGGAGCTGGCATCTCACTCTCTTTGAATCTTCTTTATCATGCTAGGATTAGCAGGAAAAAGCAAAAAATTTCAGAATTGCACCTTGCAATGTGGAGATATTACTGTTTGTGCATTTACAATATTCATTGATTTTTGCCATTGAAAAACATGTTTTTCATATACCAGAAATGTTTGAAGCTACTGACTGAATGAAAGGAGCTGGCATCTCACTCTCTTTGAATCTTCTTTATCATGCTAGGATTAACAGGAAAAAGCAAAAAATTTCAGAATTGCACCTTGCAATGTGGAGATATTACTGTTTGTGCATTTACAATATTCATTGATTTTTGCCATTGAAAAACATGTTTTTCATATACCAGAAATGTTTGAAGCTACTGACTGAATGAAAGGAGCTGGCATCTCACTCTCTTTGAATCTTCTTTATCATGCTAGGATTAACAGGAAAAAGCAAAAAATTTCAGAATTGCACCTTGCAATGTGGAGATATTACTGTTTGTGCATTTACAATATTCATTGATTTTTGCCATTGAAAAACATGTTTTTCATATACCAGAAATGTTTGAAGCTACTGACTGAATGAAAGGAGCTGGCATCTCACTCTCTTTGAATCTTCTTTATCATGCTAGGATTAACAGGAAAAAGCTAAAAATTTCAGAATTGCACCGTGCAATGTGGAGATATTACTGTTTGTGCATTTACAATATTCATTGATTTTTGCCATTGAAAAACGTCCAGAAATGTTTGAAGCTACTGACTGAATGAAAGGAGCTGGCATCTCACTCTCTTTGAATCTTCTTTATCATGCTAGGATTAACAGGAAAAAGCTAAAAATTTCAGAATTGCACCGTGCAATGTGGAGATATTACTGTTTGTGCATTTACAATATTCATTGATTTTTGCCATTGAAAAACATGTTTTTTATATACCAGAAATGTTTGAAGCTACTGACTGAATGAAAGGAGCTGGCATCTCACTCTCTTTGAATCTTCTTTATCATGCTAGGATTAGCAGGAAAAAGCAAAAAATTTCAGAATTGCACCGTGCAATGTGGAGATATTACTGTTTGTGCATTTACAATATTCATTGATTTTTGCCATTGAAAAACATGTTTTTCATATACCAGAAATGTTTGAAGCTACTGACTGAATGAAAGGAACTGGCATCTCACTCTCTTTGAATCTTCTTTATCATGCTAGGATTAGCAGGAAAAAGCTAAAAATTTCAGAATTGCACCTTGCAATGTGGAGATATTACTGTTTGTGCATTTACAATATTCATTGATTTTTGCCATTGAAAAACATGTTTTTCATATACCAGAAATGTTTGAAGCTACTGACTGAATGAAAGGAGCTGGCATCTCACTCTCTTTGAATCTTCTTTATCATGCTAGGATTAGCAGGAAAAAGCTAAAAATTTCAGAATTGCACCTTGCAATGTGGAGATATTACTGTTTGTGCATTTACAATATTCATTGATTTTTGCCATTGAAAAACGTCCAGAAATGTTTGAAGCTACTGACTGAATGAAAGGAGCTGGCATCTCACTCTCTTTGAATCTTCTTTATCATGCTAGGATTAGCAGGAAAAAGCTAAAAATTTCAGAATTGCACCGTGCAATGTGGAGATATTACTGTTTGTGCATTTACAATATTCATTGATTTTTGCCATTGAAAAACGTCCAGAAATGTTTGAAGCTACTGACTGAATGAAAGGAGCTGGCATCTCACTCTCTTTGAATCTTCTTTATCATGCTAGGATTAGCAGGAAAAAGCAAAAAATTTCAGAATTGCACCGTGCAATGTGGAGATATTACTGTTTGTGCATTTACAATATTCATTGATTTTTGCCATTGAAAAACATGTTTTTCATATACCAGAAATGTTTGAAGCTACTGACTGAATGAAAGGAGCTGGCATCTCACTCTCTTTGAATCTTCTTTATCATGCTAGGATTAGCAGGAAAAAGCAAAAAATTTCAGAATTGCACCGTGCAATGTGGAGATATTACTGTTTGTGCATTTACAATATTCATTGATTTTTGCCATTGAAAAACATGTTTTTCATATACCAGAAATGTTTGAAGCTACTGACTGAATGAAAGGAGCTGGCATCTCACTCTCTTTGAATCTTCTTTATCATGCTAGGATTAACAGGAAAAAGCTAAAAATTTCAGAATTGCACCTTGCAATGTGGAGATATTACTGTTTGTGCATTTACAATATTCATTGATTTTTGCCATTGAAAAACGTCCAGAAATGTTTGAAGCTACTGACTGAATGAAAGGAGCTGGCATCTCACTCTCTTTGAATCTTCTTTATCATGCTAGGATTAACAGGAAAAAGCAAAAAATTTCAGAATTGCACCTTGCAATGTGGAGATATTACTGTTTGTGCATTTACAATATTCATTGATTTTTGCCATTGAAAAACATGTTTTTCATATACCAGAAATGTTTGAAGCTACTGACTGAATGAAAGGAGCTGGCATCTCACTCTCTTTGAATCTTCTTTATCATGCTAGGATTAACAGGAAAAAGCTAAAAATTTCAGAATTGCACCTTGCAATGTGGAGATATTACTGTTTGTGCATTTACAATATTCATTGATTTTTGCCATTGAAAAACATGTTTTTCATATACCAGAAATGTTTGAAGCTACTGACTGAATGAAAGGAGCTGGCATCTCACTCTCTTTGAATCTTCTTTATCATGCTAGGATTAGCAGGAAAAAGCAAAAAATTTCAGAATTGCACCGTGCAATGTGGAGATATTACTGTTTGTGCATTTACAATATTCATTGATTTTTGCCATTGAAAAACGTCCAGAAATGTTTGTAGCTACTGACTGAATGAAAGGAGCTGGCATCTCACTCTCTTTGAATCTTCTTTATCATGCTAGGATTAGCAGGAAAAAGCAAAAAAATTCAGAATTGCACCGTGCAATGTGGAGATATTACTGTTTGTGCATTTACAATATTCATTGATTTTTGCCATTGAAAAACATGTTTTTCATATACCAGAAATGTTTGAAGCTACTGACTGAATGAAAGGAGCTGGCATCTCACTCTCTTTGAATCTTCTTTATCATGCTAGGATTAACAGGAAAAAGCTAAAAATTTCAGAATTGCACCGTGCAATGTGGAGATATTACTGTTTGTGCATTTACAATATTCATTGATTTTTGCCATTGAAAAACGTCCAGAAATGTTTGAAGCTACTGACTGAATGAAAGGAGCTGGCATCTCACTCTCTTTGAATCTTCTTTATCATGCTAGGATTAGCAGGAAAAAGCAAAAAATTTCAGAATTGCACCGTGCAATGTGGAGATATTACTGTTTGTGCATTTACAATATTCATTGATTTTTGCCATTGAAAAACATGTTTTTCATATACCAGAAATGTTTGAAGCTACTGACTGAATGAAAGGAGCTGGCATCTCACTCTCTTTGAATCTTCTTTATCATGCTAGGATTAACAGGAAAAAGCTAAAAATTTCAGAATTGCACCTTGCAATGTGGAGATATTACTGTTTGTGCATTTACAATATTCATTGATTTTTGCCATTGAAAAACGTCCAGAAATGTTTGAAGCTACTGACTGAATGAAAGGAGCTGGCATCTCACTCTCTTTGAATCTTCTTTATCATGCTAGGATTAACAGGAAAAAGCAAAAAATTTCAGAATTGCACCGTGCAATGTGGAGATATTACTGTTTGTGCATTTACAATATTCATTGATTTTTGCCATTGAAAAACGTCCAGAAATGTTTGAAGCTACTGACTGAATGAAAGGAGCTGGCATCTCACTCTCTTTGAATCTTCTTTATCATGCTAGGATTAGCAGGAAAAAGCTAAAAATTTCAGAATTGCACCGTGCAATGTGGAGATATTACTGTTTGTGCATTTACAATATTCATTGATTTTTGCCATTGAAAAACGTCCAGAAATGTTTGAAGCTACTGACTGAATGAAAGGAGCTGGCATCTCACTCTCTTTGAATCTTCTTTATCATGCTAGGATTAGCAGGAAAAAGCAAAAAATTTCAGAATTGCACCTTGCAATGTGGAGATATTACTGTTTGTGCATTTACAATATTCATTGATTTTTGCCATTGAAAAACATGTTTTTCATATACCAGAAATGTTTGAAGCTACTGACTGAATGAAAGGAGCTGGCATCTCACTCTCTTTGAATCTTCTTTATCATGCTAGGATTAGCAGGAAAAAGCTAAAAATTTCAGAATTGCACCTTGCAATGTGGAGATATTACTGTTTGTGCATTTACAATATTCATTGATTTTTGCCATTGAAAAACGTCCAGAAATGTTTGAAGCTACTGACTGAATGAAAGGAGCTGGCATCTCACTCTCTTTGAATCTTCTTTATCATGCTAGGATTAGCAGGAAAAAGCTAAAAATTTCAGAATTGCACCTTGCAATGTGGAGATATTACTGTTTGTGCATTTACAATATTCATTGATTTTTGCCATTGAAAAACATGTTTTTCATATACCAGAAATGTTTGAAGCTACTGACTGAATGAAAGGAGCTGGCATCTCACTCTCTTTGAATCTTCTTTATCATGCTAGCATTAGCAGGAAAAAGCTAAAAATTTCAGAATTGCACCGTGCAATGTGGAGATATTACTGTTTGTGCATTTACAATATTCATTGATTTTTGCCATTGAAAAACGTCCAGAAATGTTTGAAGCTACTGACTGAATGAAAGGAGCTGGCATCTCACTCTCTTTGAATCTCCTTTATCATGCTAGGATTAGCAGGAAAAAGCAAAAAATTTCAGAATTGCACCGTGCAATGTGGAGATATTACTGTTTGTGCATTTACAATATTCATTGATTTTTGCCATTGAAAAACATGTTTTTCATATACCAGAAATGTTTGAAGCTACTGACTGAATGAAAGGAGCTGGCATCTCACTCTCTTTGAATCTTCTTTATCATGCTAGGATTAGCAGGAAAAAGCAAAAAATTTCAGAATTGCACCTTTCAATGTGGAGATATTACTGTTTGTGCATTTACAATATTCATTGATTTTTGCCATTGAAAAACATGTTTTTCATATACCAGAAATGTTTGAAGCTACTGACTGAATGAAAGGAGCTGGCATCTCACTCTCTTTGAATCTTCTTTATCATGCTAGGATTAACAGGAAAAAGCTAAAAATTTCAGAATTGCACCGTGCAATGTGGAGATATTACTGTTTGTGCATTTACAATATTCATTGATTTTTGCCATTGAAAAACGTCCAGAAATGTTTGAAGCTACTGACTGAATGAAAGGAGCTGGCATCTCACTCTCTTTGAATCTTCTTTATCATGCTAGGATTAGCAGGAAAAAGCAAAAAATTTCAGAATTGCACCGTGCAATGTGGAGATATTACTGTTTGTGCATTTACAATATTCATTGATTTTTGCCATTGAAAAACATGTTTTTCATATACCAGAAATGTTTGAAGCTACTGACTGAATGAAAGGAGCTGGCATCTCACTCTCTTTGAATCTTCTTTATCATGCTAGGATTAGCAGGAAAAAGCAAAAAATTTCAGAATTGCACCTTGCAATGTGGAGATATTACTGTTTGTGCATTTACAATATTCATTGATTTTTGCCATTGAAAAACATGTTTTTCATATACCAGAAATGTTTGAAGCTACTGACTGAATGAAAGGAGCTGGCATCTCACTCTCTTTGAATCTTCTTTATCATGCTAGGATTAACAGGAAAAAGCAAAAAATTTCAGAATTGCACCTTGCAATGTGGAGATATTACTGTTTGTGCATTTACAATATTCATTGATTTTTGCCATTGAAAAACATGTTTTTCATATACCAGAAATGTTTGAAGCTACTGACTGAATGAAAGGAGCTGGCATCTCACTCTCTTTGAATCTTCTTTATCATGCTAGGATTAACAGGAAAAAGCAAAAAATTTCAGAATTGCACCTTGCAATGTGGAGATATTACTGTTTGTGCATTTACAATATTCATTGATTTTTGCCATTGAAAAACATGTTTTTCATATACCAGAAATGTTTGAAGCTACTGACTGAATGAAAGGAGCTGGCATCTCACTCTCTTTGAATCTTCTTTATCATGCTAGGATTAACAGGAAAAAGCTAAAAATTTCAGAATTGCACCGTGCAATGTGGAGATATTACTGTTTGTGCATTTACAATATTCATTGATTTTTGCCATTGAAAAACGTCCAGAAATGTTTGAAGCTACTGACTGAATGAAAGGAGCTGGCATCTCACTCTCTTTGAATCTTCTTTATCATGCTAGGATTAACAGGAAAAAGCTAAAAATTTCAGAATTGCACCGTGCAATGTGGAGATATTACTGTTTGTGCATTTACAATATTCATTGATTTTTGCCATTGAAAAACATGTTTTTTATATACCAGAAATGTTTGAAGCTACTGACTGAATGAAAGGAGCTGGCATCTCACTCTCTTTGAATCTTCTTTATCATGCTAGGATTAGCAGGAAAAAGCAAAAAATTTCAGAATTGCACCGTGCAATGTGGAGATATTACTGTTTGTGCATTTACAATATTCATTGATTTTTGCCATTGAAAAACATGTTTTTCATATACCAGAAATGTTTGAAGCTACTGACTGAATGAAAGGAACTGGCATCTCACTCTCTTTGAATCTTCTTTATCATGCTAGGATTAGCAGGAAAAAGCTAAAAATTTCAGAATTGCACCTTGCAATGTGGAGATATTACTGTTTGTGCATTTACAATATTCATTGATTTTTGCCATTGAAAAACATGTTTTTCATATACCAGAAATGTTTGAAGCTACTGACTGAATGAAAGGAGCTGGCATCTCACTCTCTTTGAATCTTCTTTATCATGCTAGGATTAGCAGGAAAAAGCAAAAAATTTCAGAATTGCACCGTGCAATGTGGAGATATTACTGTTTGTGCATTTACAATATTCATTGATTTTTGCCATTGAAAAACATGTTTTTCATATACCAGAAATGTTTGAAGCTACTGACTGAATGAAAGGAGCTGGCATCTCACTCTCTTTGAATCTTCTTTATCATGCTAGGATTAGCAGGAAAAAGCAAAAAATTTCAGAATTGCACCGTGCAATGTGGAGATATTACTGTTTGTGCATTTACAATATTCATTGATTTTTGCCATTGAAAAACATGTTTTTCATATACCAGAAATGTTTGAAGCTACTGACTGAATGAAAGGAGCTGGCATCTCACTCTCTTTGAATCTTCTTTATCATGCTAGGATTAACAGGAAAAAGCTAAAAATTTCAGAATTGCACCTTGCAATGTGGAGATATTACTGTTTGTGCATTTACAATATTCATTGATTTTTGCCATTGAAAAACGTCCAGAAATGTTTGAAGCTACTGACTGAATGAAAGGAGCTGGCATCTCACTCTCTTTGAATCTTCTTTATCATGCTAGGATTAACAGGAAAAAGCAAAAAATTTCAGAATTGCACCTTGCAATGTGGAGATATTACTGTTTGTGCATTTACAATATTCATTGATTTTTGCCATTGAAAAACATGTTTTTCATATACCAGAAATGTTTGAAGCTACTGACTGAATGAAAGGAGCTGGCATCTCACTCTCTTTGAATCTTCTTTATCATGCTAGGATTAACAGGAAAAAGCTAAAAATTTCAGAATTGCACCTTGCAATGTGGAGATATTACTGTTTGTGCATTTACAATATTCATTGATTTTTGCCATTGAAAAACATGTTTTTCATATACCAGAAATGTTTGAAGCTACTGACTGAATGAAAGGAGCTGGCATCTCACTCTCTTTGAATCTTCTTTATCATGCTAGGATTAGCAGGAAAAAGCAAAAAATTTCAGAATTGCACCGTGCAATGTGGAGATATTACTGTTTGTGCATTTACAATATTCATTGATTTTTGCCATTGAAAAACGTCCAGAAATGTTTGTAGCTACTGACTGAATGAAAGGAGCTGGCATCTCACTCTCTTTGAATCTTCTTTATCATGCTAGGATTAGCAGGAAAAAGCAAAAAAATTCAGAATTGCACCGTGCAATGTGGAGATATTACTGTTTGTGCATTTACAATATTCATTGATTTTTGCCATTGAAAAACATGTTTTTCATATACCAGAAATGTTTGAAGCTACTGACTGAATGAAAGGAGCTGGCATCTCACTCTCTTTGAATCTTCTTTATCATGCTAGGATTAACAGGAAAAAGCTAAAAATTTCAGAATTGCACCGTGCAATGTGGAGATATTACTGTTTGTGCATTTACAATATTCATTGATTTTTGCCATTGAAAAACGTCCAGAAATGTTTGAAGCTACTGACTGAATGAAAGGAGCTGGCATCTCACTCTCTTTGAATCTTCTTTATCATGCTAGGATTAGCAGGAAAAAGCAAAAAATTTCAGAATTGCACCGTGCAATGTGGAGATATTACTGTTTGTGCATTTACAATATTCATTGATTTTTGCCATTGAAAAACATGTTTTTCATATACCAGAAATGTTTGAAGCTACTGACTGAATGAAAGGAGCTGGCATCTCACTCTCTTTGAATCTTCTTTATCATGCTAGGATTAACAGGAAAAAGCTAAAAATTTCAGAATTGCACCTTGCAATGTGGAGATATTACTGTTTGTGCATTTACAATATTCATTGATTTTTGCCATTGAAAAACGTCCAGAAATGTTTGAAGCTACTGACTGAATGAAAGGAGCTGGCATCTCACTCTCTTTGAATCTTCTTTATCATGCTAGGATTAACAGGAAAAAGCAAAAAATTTCAGAATTGCACCGTGCAATGTGGAGATATTACTGTTTGTGCATTTACAATATTCATTGATTTTTGCCATTGAAAAACGTCCAGAAATGTTTGAAGCTACTGACTGAATGAAAGGAGCTGGCATCTCACTCTCTTTGAATCTTCTTTATCATGCTAGGATTAGCAGGAAAAAGCTAAAAATTTCAGAATTGCACCGTGCAATGTGGAGATATTACTGTTTGTGCATTTACAATATTCATTGATTTTTGCCATTGAAAAACGTCCAGAAATGTTTGAAGCTACTGACTGAATGAAAGGAGCTGGCATCTCACTCTCTTTGAATCTTCTTTATCATGCTAGGATTAGCAGGAAAAAGCAAAAAATTTCAGAATTGCACCTTGCAATGTGGAGATATTACTGTTTGTGCATTTACAATATTCATTGATTTTTGCCATTGAAAAACATGTTTTTCATATACCAGAAATGTTTGAAGCTACTGACTGAATGAAAGGAGCTGGCATCTCACTCTCTTTGAATCTTCTTTATCATGCTAGGATTAGCAGGAAAAAGCTAAAAATTTCAGAATTGCACCTTGCAATGTGGAGATATTACTGTTTGTGCATTTACAATATTCATTGATTTTTGCCATTGAAAAACGTCCAGAAATGTTTGAAGCTACTGACTGAATGAAAGGAGCTGGCATCTCACTCTCTTTGAATCTTCTTTATCATGCTAGGATTAGCAGGAAAAAGCTAAAAATTTCAGAATTGCACCTTGCAATGTGGAGATATTACTGTTTGTGCATTTACAATATTCATTGATTTTTGCCATTGAAAAACATGTTTTTCATATACCAGAAATGTTTGAAGCTACTGACTGAATGAAAGGAGCTGGCATCTCACTCTCTTTGAATCTTCTTTATCATGCTAGCATTAGCAGGAAAAAGCTAAAAATTTCAGAATTGCACCGTGCAATGTGGAGATATTACTGTTTGTGCATTTACAATATTCATTGATTTTTGCCATTGAAAAACGTCCAGAAATGTTTGAAGCTACTGACTGAATGAAAGGAGCTGGCATCTCACTCTCTTTGAATCTCCTTTATCATGCTAGGATTAGCAGGAAAAAGCAAAAAATTTCAGAATTGCACCGTGCAATGTGGAGATATTACTGTTTGTGCATTTACAATATTCATTGATTTTTGCCATTGAAAAACATGTTTTTCATATACCAGAAATGTTTGAAGCTACTGACTGAATGAAAGGAGCTGGCATCTCACTCTCTTTGAATCTTCTTTATCATGCTAGGATTAGCAGGAAAAAGCAAAAAATTTCAGAATTGCACCTTTCAATGTGGAGATATTACTGTTTGTGCATTTACAATATTCATTGATTTTTGCCATTGAAAAACATGTTTTTCATATACCAGAAATGTTTGAAGCTACTGACTGAATGAAAGGAGCTGGCATCTCACTCTCTTTGAATCTTCTTTATCATGCTAGGATTAACAGGAAAAAGCTAAAAATTTCAGAATTGCACCGTGCAATGTGGAGATATTACTGTTTGTGCATTTACAATATTCATTGATTTTTGCCATTGAAAAACGTCCAGAAATGTTTGAAGCTACTGACTGAATGAAAGGAGCTGGCATCTCACTCTCTTTGAATCTTCTTTATCATGCTAGGATTAGCAGGAAAAAGCAAAAAATTTCAGAATTGCACCGTGCAATGTGGAGATATTACTGTTTGTGCATTTACAATATTCATTGATTTTTGCCATTGAAAAACATGTTTTTCATATACCAGAAATGTTTGAAGCTACTGACTGAATGAAAGGAGCTGGCATCTCACTCTCTTTGAATCTTCTTTATCATGCTAGGATTAGCAGGAAAAAGCAAAAAATTTCAGAATTGCACCTTGCAATGTGGAGATATTACTGTTTGTGCATTTACAATATTCATTGATTTTTGCCATTGAAAAACATGTTTTTCATATACCAGAAATGTTTGAAGCTACTGACTGAATGAAAGGAGCTGGCATCTCACTCTCTTTGAATCTTCTTTATCATGCTAGGATTAACAGGAAAAAGCAAAAAATTTCAGAATTGCACCTTGCAATGTGGAGATATTACTGTTTGTGCATTTACAATATTCATTGATTTTTGCCATTGAAAAACATGTTTTTCATATACCAGAAATGTTTGAAGCTACTGACTGAATGAAAGGAGCTGGCATCTCACTCTCTTTGAATCTTCTTTATCATGCTAGGATTAACAGGAAAAAGCAAAAAATTTCAGAATTGCACCTTGCAATGTGGAGATATTACTGTTTGTGCATTTACAATATTCATTGATTTTTGCCATTGAAAAACATGTTTTTCATATACCAGAAATGTTTGAAGCTACTGACTGAATGAAAGGAGCTGGCATCTCACTCTCTTTGAATCTTCTTTATCATGCTAGGATTAACAGGAAAAAGCTAAAAATTTCAGAATTGCACCGTGCAATGTGGAGATATTACTGTTTGTGCATTTACAATATTCATTGATTTTTGCCATTGAAAAACGTCCAGAAATGTTTGAAGCTACTGACTGAATGAAAGGAGCTGGCATCTCACTCTCTTTGAATCTTCTTTATCATGCTAGGATTAACAGGAAAAAGCTAAAAATTTCAGAATTGCACCGTGCAATGTGGAGATATTACTGTTTGTGCATTTACAATATTCATTGATTTTTGCCATTGAAAAACATGTTTTTTATATACCAGAAATGTTTGAAGCTACTGACTGAATGAAAGGAGCTGGCATCTCACTCTCTTTGAATCTTCTTTATCATGCTAGGATTAGCAGGAAAAAGCAAAAAATTTCAGAATTGCACCGTGCAATGTGGAGATATTACTGTTTGTGCATTTACAATATTCATTGATTTTTGCCATTGAAAAACATGTTTTTCATATACCAGAAATGTTTGAAGCTACTGACTGAATGAAAGGAACTGGCATCTCACTCTCTTTGAATCTTCTTTATCATGCTAGGATTAGCAGGAAAAAGCTAAAAATTTCAGAATTGCACCTTGCAATGTGGAGATATTACTGTTTGTGCATTTACAATATTCATTGATTTTTGCCATTGAAAAACATGTTTTTCATATACCAGAAATGTTTGAAGCTACTGACTGAATGAAAGGAGCTGGCATCTCACTCTCTTTGAATCTTCTTTATCATGCTAGGATTAGCAGGAAAAAGCTAAAAATTTCAGAATTGCACCTTGCAATGTGGAGATATTACTGTTTGTGCATTTACAATATTCATTGATTTTTGCCATTGAAAAACGTCCAGAAATGTTTGAAGCTACTGACTGAATGAAAGGAGCTGGCATCTCACTCTCTTTGAATCTTCTTTATCATGCTAGGATTAGCAGGAAAAAGCTAAAAATTTCAGAATTGCACCGTGCAATGTGGAGATATTACTGTTTGTGCATTTACAATATTCATTGATTTTTGCCATTGAAAAACGTCCAGAAATGTTTGAAGCTACTGACTGAATGAAAGGAGCTGGCATCTCACTCTCTTTGAATCTTCTTTATCATGCTAGGATTAGCAGGAAAAAGCAAAAAATTTCAGAATTGCACCGTGCAATGTGGAGATATTACTGTTTGTGCATTTACAATATTCATTGATTTTTGCCATTGAAAAACATGTTTTTCATATACCAGAAATGTTTGAAGCTACTGACTGAATGAAAGGAGCTGGCATCTCACTCTCTTTGAATCTTCTTTATCATGCTAGGATTAGCAGGAAAAAGCAAAAAATTTCAGAATTGCACCGTGCAATGTGGAGATATTACTGTTTGTGCATTTACAATATTCATTGATTTTTGCCATTGAAAAACATGTTTTTCATATACCAGAAATGTTTGAAGCTACTGACTGAATGAAAGGAGCTGGCATCTCACTCTCTTTGAATCTTCTTTATCATGCTAGGATTAACAGGAAAAAGCTAAAAATTTCAGAATTGCACCTTGCAATGTGGAGATATTACTGTTTGTGCATTTACAATATTCATTGATTTTTGCCATTGAAAAACGTCCAGAAATGTTTGAAGCTACTGACTGAATGAAAGGAGCTGGCATCTCACTCTCTTTGAATCTTCTTTATCATGCTAGGATTAACAGGAAAAAGCAAAAAATTTCAGAATTGCACCTTGCAATGTGGAGATATTACTGTTTGTGCATTTACAATATTCATTGATTTTTGCCATTGAAAAACATGTTTTTCATATACCAGAAATGTTTGAAGCTACTGACTGAATGAAAGGAGCTGGCATCTCACTCTCTTTGAATCTTCTTTATCATGCTAGGATTAGCAGGAAAAAGCTAAAAATTTCAGAATTGCACCGTGCAATGTGGAGATATTACTGTTTGTGCATTTACAATATTCATTGATTTTTGCCATTGAAAAACGTCCAGAAATGTTTGAAGCTACTGACTGAATGAAAGGAGCTGGCATCTCACTCTCTTTGAATCTTCTTTATCATGCTAGGATTAGCAGGAAAAAGCTAAAAATTTCAGAATTGCACCTTGCAATGTGGAGATATTACTGTTTGTGCATTTACAATATTCATTGATTTTTGCCATTGAAAAACATGTTTTTCATATACCAGAAATGTTTGAAGCTACTGACTGAATGAAAGGAGCTGGCATCTCACTCTCTTTGAATCTTCTTTATCATGCTAGGATTAACAGGAAAAAGCTAAAAATTTCAGAATTGCACCTTGCAATGTGGAGATATTACTGTTTGTGCATTTACAATATTCATTGATTTTTGCCATTGAAAAACATGTTTTTCATATACCAGAAATGTTTGAAGCTACTGACTGAATGAAAGGAGCTGGCATCTCACTCTCTTTGAATCTTCTTTATCATGCTAGGATTAGCAGGAAAAAGCAAAAAATTTCAGAATTGCACCGTGCAATGTGGAGATATTACTGTTTGTGCATTTACAATATTCATTGATTTTTGCCATTGAAAAACGTCCAGAAATGTTTGTAGCTACTGACTGAATGAAAGGAGCTGGCATCTCACTCTCTTTGAATCTTCTTTATCATGCTAGGATTAGCAGGAAAAAGCAAAAAAATTCAGAATTGCACCGTGCAATGTGGAGATATTACTGTTTGTGCATTTACAATATTCATTGATTTTTGCCATTGAAAAACATGTTTTTCATATACCAGAAATGTTTGAAGCTACTGACTGAATGAAAGGAGCTGGCATCTCACTCTCTTTGAATCTTCTTTATCATGCTAGGATTAACAGGAAAAAGCTAAAAATTTCAGAATTGCACCGTGCAATGTGGAGATATTACTGTTTGTGCATTTACAATATTCATTGATTTTTGCCATTGAAAAACGTCCAGAAATGTTTGAAGCTACTGACTGAATGAAAGGAGCTGGCATCTCACTCTCTTTGAATCTTCTTTATCATGCTAGGATTAGCAGGAAAAAGCAAAAAATTTCAGAATTGCACCGTGCAATGTGGAGATATTACTGTTTGTGCATTTACAATATTCATTGATTTTTGCCATTGAAAAACATGTTTTTCATATACCAGAAATGTTTGAAGCTACTGACTGAATGAAAGGAGCTGGCATCTCACTCTCTTTGAATCTTCTTTATCATGCTAGGATTAACAGGAAAAAGCTAAAAATTTCAGAATTGCACCTTGCAATGTGGAGATATTACTGTTTGTGCATTTACAATATTCATTGATTTTTGCCATTGAAAAACGTCCAGAAATGTTTGAAGCTACTGACTGAATGAAAGGAGCTGGCATCTCACTCTCTTTGAATCTTCTTTATCATGCTAGGATTAACAGGAAAAAGCAAAAAATTTCAGAATTGCACCGTGCAATGTGGAGATATTACTGTTTGTGCATTTACAATATTCATTGATTTTTGCCATTGAAAAACGTCCAGAAATGTTTGAAGCTACTGACTGAATGAAAGGAGCTGGCATCTCACTCTCTTTGAATCTTCTTTATCATGCTAGGATTAGCAGGAAAAAGCTAAAAATTTCAGAATTGCACCGTGCAATGTGGAGATATTACTGTTTGTGCATTTACAATATTCATTGATTTTTGCCATTGAAAAACGTCCAGAAATGTTTGAAGCTACTGACTGAATGAAAGGAGCTGGCATCTCACTCTCTTTGAATCTTCTTTATCATGCTAGGATTAGCAGGAAAAAGCTAAAAATTTCAGAATTGCACCTTGCAATGTGGAGATATTACTGTTTGTGCATTTACAATATTCATTGATTTTTGCCATTGAAAAACGTCCAGAAATGTTTGAAGCTACTGACTGAATGAAAGGAGCTGGCATCTCACTCTCTTTGAATCTTCTTTATCATGCTAGGATTAGCAGGAAAAAGCTAAAAATTTCAGAATTGCACCGTGCAATGTGGAGATATTACTGTTTGTGCATTTACAATATTCATTGATTTTTGCCATTGAAAAACGTCCAGAAATGTTTGAAGCTACTGACTGAATGAAAGGAGCTGGCATCTCACTCTCTTTGAATCTTCTTTATCATGCTAGGATTAGCAGGAAAAAGCAAAAAATTTCAGAATTGCACCGTGCAATGTGGAGATATTACTGTTTGTGCATTTACAATATTCATTGATTTTTGCCATTGAAAAACATGTTTTTCATATACCAGAAATGTTTGAAGCTACTGACTGAATGAAAGGAGCTGGCATCTCACTCTCTTTGAATCTTCTTTATCATGCTAGGATTAGCAGGAAAAAGCAAAAAATTTCAGAATTGCACCGTGCAATGTGGAGATATTACTGTTTGTGCATTTACAATATTCATTGATTTTTGCCATTGAAAAACATGTTTTTCATATACCAGAAATGTTTGAAGCTACTGACTGAATGAAAGGAGCTGGCATCTCACTCTCTTTGAATCTTCTTTATCATGCTAGGATTAACAGGAAAAAGCTAAAAATTTCAGAATTGCACCTTGCAATGTGGAGATATTACTGTTTGTGCATTTACAATATTCATTGATTTTTGCCATTGAAAAACGTCCAGAAATGTTTGAAGCTACTGACTGAATGAAAGGAGCTGGCATCTCACTCTCTTTGAATCTTCTTTATCATGCTAGGATTAACAGGAAAAAGCAAAAAATTTCAGAATTGCACCTTGCAATGTGGAGATATTACTGTTTGTGCATTTACAATATTCATTGATTTTTGCCATTGAAAAACATGTTTTTCATATACCAGAAATGTTTGAAGCTACTGACTGAATGAAAGGAGCTGGCATCTCACTCTCTTTGAATCTTCTTTATCATGCTAGGATTAGCAGGAAAAAGCTAAAAATTTCAGAATTGCACCGTGCAATGTGGAGATATTACTGTTTGTGCATTTACAATATTCATTGATTTTTGCCATTGAAAAACATCCAGAAATGTTTGAAGCTACTGACTGAATGAAAGGAGCTGGCATCTCACTCTCTTTGAATCTTCTTTATCATGCTAGGATTAGCAGGAAAAAGCTAAAAATTTCAGAATTGCACCTTGCAATGTGGAGATATTTCTGTTTGTGCATTTACAATATTCATTGATTTTTGCCATTGAAAAACATGTTTTTCATATACCAGAAATGTTTGAAGCTACTGACTGAATGAAAGGAGCTGGCATCTCACTCTCTTTGAATCTTCTTTATCATGCTAGGATTAACAGGAAAAAGCTAAAAATTTCAGAATTGCACCTTGCAATGTGGAGATATTACTGTTTGTGCATTTACAATATTCATTGATTTTTGCCATTGAAAAACATGTTTTTCATATACCAGAAATGTTTGAAGCTACTGACTGAATGAAAGGAGCTGGCATCTCACTCTCTTTGAATCTTCTTTATCATGCTAGGATTAGCAGGAAAAAGCAAAAAATTTCAGAATTGCACCGTGCAATGTGGAGATATTACTGTTTGTGCATTTACAATATTCATTGATTTTTGCCATTGAAAAACATGTTTTTCATATACCAGAAATGTTTGAAGCTACTGACTGAATGAAAGGAGCTGGCATCTCACTCTCTTTGAATCTTCTTTATCATGCTAGGATTAACAGGAAAAAGCTAAAAATTTCAGAATTGCACCGTGCAATGTGGAGATATTACTGTTTGTGCATTTACAATATTCATTGATTTTTGCCATTGAAAAACGTCCAGAAATGTTTGAAGCTACTGACTGAATGAAAGGAGCTGGCATCTCACTCTCTTTGAATCTTCTTTATCATGCTAGGATTAGCAGGAAAAAGCAAAAAATTTCAGAATTGCACTGTGCAATGTGGAGATATTACTGTTTGTGCATTTACAATATTCATTGATTTTTGCCATTGAAAAACATGTTTTTCATATACCAGAAATGTTTGAAGCTACTGACTGAATGAAAGGAGCTGGCATCTCACTCTCTTTGAATCTTCTTTATCATGCTAGGATTAACAGGAAAAAGCTAAAAATTTCAGAATTGCACCTTGCAATGTGGAGATATTACTGTTTGTGCATTTACAATATTCATTGATTTTTGCCATTGAAAAACGTCCAGAAATGTTTGAAGCTACTGACTGAATGAAAGGAGCTGGCATCTCACTCTCTTTGAATCTTCTTTATCATGCTAGGATTAACAGGAAAAAGCAAAAAATTTCAGAATTGCACCGTGCAATGTGGAGATATTACTGTTTGTGCATTTACAATATTCATTGATTTTTGCCATTGAAAAACATGTTTTTCATATACCAGAAATGTTTGAAGCTACTGACTGAATGAAAGGAGCTGGCATCTCACTCTCTTTGAATCTTCTTTATCATGCTAGGATTAGCAGGAAAAAGCTAAAAATTTCAGAATTGCACCTTGCAATGTGGAGATATTACTGTTTGTGCATTTACAATATTCATTGATTTTTGCCATTGAAAAACATGTTTTTCATATACCAGAAATGTTTGAAGCTACTGACTGAATGAAAGGAGCTGGCATCTCACTCTCTTTGAATCTTCTTTATCATGCTAGGATTAGCAGGAAAAAGCAAAAAATTTCAGAATTGCACCGTGCAATGTGGAGATATTACTGTTTGTGCATTTACAATATTCATTGATTTTTGCCATTGAAAAACATGTTTTTCATATACCAGAAATGTTTGAAGCTACTGACTGAATGAAAGGAGCTGGCATCTCACTCTCTTTGAATCTTCTTTATCATGCTAGGATTAACAGGAAAAAGCTAAAAATTTCAGAATTGCACCGTGCAATGTGGAGATATTACTGTTTGTGCATTTACAATATTCATTGATTTTTGCCATTGAAAAACGTCCAGAAATGTTTGAAGCTACTGACTGAATGAAAGGAGCTGGCATCTCACTCTCTTTGAATCTTCTTTATCATGCTAGGATTAGCAGGAAAAAGCAAAAAATTTCAGAATTGCACCGTGCAATGTGGAGATATTACTGTTTGTGCATTTACAATATTCATTGATTTTTGCCATTGAAAAACATGTTTTTCATATACCAGAAATGTTTGAAGCTACTGACTGAATGAAAGGAGCTGGCATCTCACTCTCTTTGAATCTTCTTTATCATGCTAGGATTAACAGGAAAAAGCTAAAAATTTCAGAATTGCACCTTGCAATGTGGAGATATTACTGTTTGTGCATTTACAATATTCATTGATTTTTGCCATTGAAAAACGTCCAGAAATGTTTGAAGCTACTGACTGAATGAAAGGAGCTGGCATCTCACTCTCTTTGAATCTTCTTTATCATGCTAGGATTAACAGGAAAAAGCAAAAAATTTCAGAATTGCACCGTGCAATGTGGAGATATTACTGTTTGTGCATTTACAATATTCATTGATTTTTGCCATTGAAAAACATGTTTTTCATATACCAGAAATGTTTGAAGCTACTGACTGAATGAAAGGAGCTGGCATCTCACTCTCTTTGAATCTTCTTTATCATGCTAGGATTAGCAGGAAAAAGCTAAAAATTTCAGAATTGCACCGTGCAATGTGGAGATATTACTGTTTGTGCATTTACAATATTCATTGATTTTTGCCATTGAAAAACATGTTTTTCATATACCAGAAATGTTTGAAGCTACTGACTGAATGAAAGGAGCTGGCATCTCACTCTCTTTGAATCTTCTTTATCATGCTAGGATTAACAGGAAAAAGCTAAAAATTTCAGAATTGCACCGTGCAATGTGGAGATATTACTGTTTGTGCATTTACAATATTCATTGATTTTTGCCATTGAAAAACATGTTTTTCATATACCAGAAATGTTTGAAGCTACTGACTGAATGAAAGGAGCTGGCATCTCACTCTCTTTGAATCTTCTTTATCATGCTAGGATTAACAGGAAAAAGCAAAAAATTTCAGAATTGCGCCTTGCAATGTGGAGATATTACTGTTTGTGCATTTACAATATTCATTGATTTTTGCCATTGAAAAACATGTTTTTCATATACCAGAAATGTTTGAAGCTACTGACTGAATGAAAGGAGCTGGCATCTCACTCTCTTTGAATCTTCTTTATCATGCTAGGATTAGCAGGAAAAAGCTAAAAATTTCAGAATTGCACCTTGCAATGTGGAGATATTACTGTTTGTGCATTTACAATATTCATTGATTTTTGCCATTGAAAAACGTCCAGAAATGTTTGAAGCTACTGACTGAATGAAAGGAGCTGGCATCTCACTCTCTTTGAATCTTCTTTATCATGCTAGGATTAACAGGAAAAAGCTAAAAATTTCAGAATTGCACCTTGCAATGTGGAGATATTACTGTTTGTGCATTTACAATATTCATTGATTTTTGCCATTGAAAAACATGTTTTTCATATACCAGAAATGTTTGAAGCTACTGACTGAATGAAAGGAGCTGGCATCTCACTCTCTTTGAATCTTCTTTATCATGCTAGGATTAGCAGGAAAAAGCAAAAAATTTCAGAATTGCACCGTGCAATGTGGAGATATTACTGTTTGCGCATTTACAATATTCATTGATTTTTGCCATTGAAAAACATGTTTTTCATATACCAGAAATGTTTGAAGCTACTGACTGAATGAAAGGAGCTGGCATCTCACTCTCTTTGAATCTTCTTTATCATGCTAGGATTAACAGGAAAAAGCTAAAAATTTCAGAATTGCACCTTGCAATGTGGAGATATTACTGTTTGTGCATTTACAATATTCATTGATTTTTGCCATTGAAAAACGTCCAGAAATGTTTGAAGCTACTGACTGAATGAAAGGAGCTGGCATCTCACTCTCTTTGAATCTTCTTTATCATGCTAGGATTAGCAGGAAAAAGCAAAAAATTTCAGAATTGCACCGTGCAATGTGGAGATATTACTGTTTGTGCATTTACAATATTCATTGATTTTTGCCATTGAAAAACATGTTTTTCATATACCAGAAATGTTTGAAGCTACTGACTGAATGAAAGGAGCTGGCATCTCACTCTCTTTGAATCTTCTTTATCATGCTAGGATTAGCAGGAAAAAGCAAAAAATTTCAGAATTGCACCTTGCAATGTGGAGATATTACTGTTTGTGCATTTACAATATTCATTGATTTTTGCCATTGAAAAACATGTTTTTCATATACCAGAAATGTTTGAAGCTACTGACTGAATGAAAGGAGCTGGCATCTCACTCTCTTTGAATCTTCTTTATCATGCTAGGATTAACAGGAAAAAGCTAAAAATTTCAGAATTGCACCGTGCAATGTGGAGATATTACTGTTTGTGCATTTACAATATTCATTGATTTTTGCCATTGAAAAACATGTTTTTCATATACCAGAAATGTTTGAAGCTACTGACTGAATGAAAGGAGCTGGCATCTCACTCTCTTTGAATCTTCTTTATCATGCTAGGATTAGCAGGAAAAAGCTAAAAATTTCAGAATTGCACCTTGCAATGTGGAGATATTACTGTTTGTGCATTTACAATATTCATTGATTTTTGCCATTGAAAAACGTCCAGAAATGTTTGAAGCTACTGACTGAATGAAAGGAGCTGGCATCTCACTCTCTTTGAATCTTCTTTATCATGCTAGGATTAACAGGAAAAAGCAAAAAATTTCAGAATTGCACCTTGCAATGTGGAGATATTACTGTTTGTGCATTTACAATATTCATTGATTTTTGCCATTGAAAAACATGTTTTTCATATACCAGAAATGTTTGAAGCTACTGACTGAATGAAAGGAGCTGGCATCTCACTCTCTTTGAATCTTCTTTATCATGCTAGGATTAGCAGGAAAAAGCTAAAAATTTCAGAATTGCACATTGCAATGTGGAGATATTACTGTTTGTGCATTTACAATATTCATTGATTTTTGCCATTGAAAAACATGTTTTTCATATACCAGAAATGTTTGAAGCTACTGACTGAATGAAAGGAGCTGGCATCTCACTCTCTTTGAATCTTCTTTATCATGCTAGGATTAGCAGGAAAAAGCAAAAAATTTCAGAATTGCACCGTGCAATGTGGAGATATTACTGTTTGTGCATTTACAATATTCATTGATTTTTGCCATTGAAAAACATGTTTTTCATATACCAGAAATGTTTGAAGCTACTGACTGAATGAAAGGAGCTGGCATCTCACTCTCTTTGAATCTTCTTTATCATGCTAGGATTAACAGGAAAAAGCAAAAAATTTCAGAATTGCACCTTGCAATGTGGAGATATTACTGTTTGTGCATTTACAATATTCATTGATTTTTGCCATTGAAAAACATGTTTTTCATATACCAGAAATGTTTGAAGCTACTGACTGAATGAAAGGAGCTGGCATCTCACTCTCTTTGAATCTTCTTTATCATGCTAGGATTAACAGGAAAAAGCTAAAAATTTCAGAATTGCACCTTGCAATGTGGAGATATTACTGTTTGTGCATTTACAATATTCATTGATTTTTGCCATTGAAAAACGTCCAGAAATGTTTGAAGCTACTGACTGAATGAAAGGAGCTGGCATCTCACTCTCTTTGAATCTTCTTTATCATGCTAGGATTAACAGGAAAAAGCAAAAAATTTCAGAATTGCACCTTGCAATGTGGAGATATTACTGTTTGTGCATTTACAATATTCATTGATTTTTGCCATTGAAAAACATGTTTTTCATATACCAGAAATGTTTGAAGCTACTGACTGAATGAAAGGAGCTGGCATCTCACTCTCTTTGAATCTTCTTTATCATGCTAGGATTAGCAGGAAAAAGCTAAAAATTTCAGAATTGCACCGTGCAATGTGGAGATATTACTGTTTGTGCATTTACAATATTCATTGATTTTTGCCATTGAAAAACGTCCAGAAATGTTTGAAGCTACTGACTGAACGAAAGGAGCTGGCATCTCACTCTCTTTGAATCTTCTTTATCATGCTAGGATTAGCAGGAAAAAGCTAAAAATTTCAGAATTGCACCTTGCAATGTGGAGATATTACTGTTTGTGCATTTACAATATTCATTGATTTTTGCCATTGAAAAACATGTTTTTCATATACCAGAAATGTTTGAAGCTACTGACTGAATGAAAGGAGCTGGCATCTCACTCTCTTTGAATCTTCTTTATCATGCTAGGATTAACAGGAAAAAGCTAAAAATTTCAGAATTGCACCTTGCAATGTGGAGATATTACTGTTTGTGCATTTACAATATTCATTGATTTTTGCCATTGAAAAACATGTTTTTCATATACCAGAAATGTTTGAAGCTACTGACTGAATGAAAGGAGCTGGCATCTCACTCTCTTTGAATCTTCCTTATCATGCTAGGATTAGCAGGAAAAAGCAAAAAATTTCAGAATTGCACCGTGCAATGTGGAGATATTACTGTTTGTGCATTTACAATATTCATTGATTTTTGCCATTGAAAAACGTCCAGAAATGTTTGAAGCTACTGACTGAATGAAAGGAGCTGGCATCTCACTCTCTTTGAATCTTCTTTATCATGCTAGGATTAGCAGGAAAAAGCAAAAAATTTCAGAATTGCACCGTGCAATGTGGAGATATTACTGTTTGTGCATTTACAATATTCATTGATTTTTGCCATTGAAAAACATGTTTTTCATATACCAGAAATGTTTGAAGCTACTGACTGAATGAAAGGAGCTGGCATCTCACTCTCTTTGAATCTTCTTTATCATGCTAGGATTAACAGGAAAAAGCTAAAAATTTCAGAATTGCACCGTGCAATGTGGAGATATTACTGTTTGTGCATTTACAATATTCATTGATTTTTGCCATTGAAAAACGTCCAGAAATGTTTGAAGCTACTGACTGAATGAAAGGAGCTGGCATCTCACTCTCTTTGAATCTTCTTTATCATGCTAGGATTAGCAGGAAAAAGCAAAAAATTTCAGAATTGCACCGTGCAATGTGGAGATATTACTGTTTGTGCATTTACAATATTCATTGATTTTTGCCATTGAAAAACATGTTTTTCATATACCAGAAATGTTTGAAGCTACTGACTGAATGAAAGGAGCTGGCATCTCACTCTCTTTGAATCTTCTTTATCATGCTAGGATTAACAGGAAAAAGCTAAAAATTTCAGAATTGCACCTTGCAATGTGGAGATATTACTGTTTGTGCATTTACAATATTCATTGATTTTTGCCATTGAAAAACGTCCAGAAATGTTTGAAGCTACTGACTGAATGAAAGGAGCTGGCATCTCACTCTCTTTGAATCTTCTTTATCATGCTAGGATTAACAGGAAAAAGCAAAAAATTTCAGAATTGCACCGTGCAATGTGGAGATATTACTGTTTGTGCATTTACAATATTCATTGATTTTTGCCATTGAAAAACATGTTTTTCATATACCAGAAATGTTTGAAGCTACTGACTGAATGAAAGGAGCTGGCATCTCACTCTCTTTGAATCTTCTTTATCATGCTAGGATTAGCAGGAAAAAGCTAAAAATTTCAGAATTGCACCTTGCAATGTGGAGATATTACTGTTTGTGCATTTACAATATTCATTGATTTTTGCCATTGAAAAACATGTTTTTCATATACCAGAAATGTTTGAAGCTACTGACTGAATGAAAGGAGCTGGCATCTCACTCTCTTTGAATCTTCTTTATCATGCTAGGATTAGCAGGAAAAAGCAAAAAATTTCAGAATTGCACCGTGCAATGTGGAGATATTACTGTTTGTGCATTTACAATATTCATTGATTTTTGCCATTGAAAAACATGTTTTTCATATACCAGAAATGTTTGAAGCTACTGACTGAATGAAAGGAGCTGGCATCTCACTCTCTTTGAATCTTCTTTATCATGCTAGGATTAACAGGAAAAAGCTAAAAATTTCAGAATTGCACCGTGCAATGTGGAGATATTACTGTTTGTGCATTTACAATATTCATTGATTTTTGCCATTGAAAAACGTCCAGAAATGTTTGAAGCTACTGACTGAATGAAAGGAGCTGGCATCTCACTCTCTTTGAATCTTCTTTATCATGCTAGGATTAGCAGGAAAAAGCAAAAAATTTCAGAATTGCACCGTGCAATGTGGAGATATTACTGTTTGTGCATTTACAATATTCATTGATTTTTGCCATTGAAAAACATGTTTTTCATATACCAGAAATGTTTGAAGCTACTGACTGAATGAAAGGAGCTGGCATCTCACTCTCTTTGAATCTTCTTTATCATGCTAGGATTAACAGGAAAAAGCTAAAAATTTCAGAATTGCACCTTGCAATGTGGAGATATTACTGTTTGTGCATTTACAATATTCATTGGTTTTTGCATTGAAAAACGTCCAGAAATGTTTGAAGCTACTGACTGAATGAAAGGAGCTGGCATCTCACTCTCTTTGAATCTTCTTTATCATGCTAGGATTAACAGGAAAAAGCAAAAAATTTCAGAATTGCACCGTGCAATGTGGAGATATTACTGTTTGTGCATTTACAATATTCATTGATTTTTGCCATTGAAAAACATGTTTTTCATATACCAGAAATGTTTGAAGCTACTGACTGAATGAAAGGAGCTGGCATCTCACTCTCTTTGAATCTTCTTTATCATGCTAGGATTAACAGGAAAAAGCAAAAAATTTCAGAATTGCACCTTGCAATGTGGAGATATTACTGTTTGTGCATTTACAATATTCATTGATTTTTGCCATTGAAAAACATGTTTTTCATATACCAGAAATGTTTGAAGCTACTGACTGAATGAAAGGAGCTGGCATCTCACTCTCTTTGAATCTTCTTTATCATGCTAGGATTAGCAGGAAAAAGCTAAAAATTTCAGAATTGCACCTTGCAATGTGGAGATATTACTGTTTGTGCATTTACAATATTCATTGATTTTTGCCATTGAAAAACGTCCAGAAATGTTTGAAGCTACTGACTGAATGAAAGGAGCTGGCATCTCACTCTCTTTGAATCTTCTTTATCATGCTAGGATTAACAGGAAAAAGCTAAAAATTTCAGAATTGCACCTTGCAATGTGGAGATATTACTGTTTGTGCATTTACAATATTCATTGATTTTTGCCATTGAAAAACATGTTTTTCATATACCAGAAATGTTTGAAGCTACTGACTGAATGAAAGGAGCTGGCATCTCACTCTCTTTGAATCTTCTTTATCATGCTAGGATTAGCAGGAAAAAGCAAAAAATTTCAGAATTGCACCGTGCAATGTGGAGATATTACTGTTTGTGCATTTACAATATTCATTGATTTTTGCCATTGAAAAACATGTTTTTCATATACCAGAAATGTTTGAAGCTACTGACTGAATGAAAGGAGCTGGCATCTCACTCTCTTTGAATCTTCTTTATCATGCTAGGATTAACAGGAAAAAGCTAAAAATTTCAGAATTGCACCTTGCAATGTGGAGATATTACTGTTTGTGCATTTACAATATTCATTGATTTTTGCCATTGAAAAACGTCCAGAAATGTTTGAAGCTACTGACTGAATGAAAGGAGCTGGCATCTCACTCTCTTTGAATCTTCTTTATCATGCTAGGATTAGCAGGAAAAAGCAAAAAATTTCAGAATTGCACCGTGCAATGTGGAGATATTACTGTTTGTGCATTTACAATATTCATTGATTTTTGCCATTGAAAAACATGTTTTTCATATACCAGAAATGTTTGAAGCTACTGACTGAATGAAAGGAGCTGGCATCTCACTCTCTTTGAATCTTCTTTATCATGCTAGGATTAGCAGGAAAAAGCAAAAAATTTCAGAATTGCACCTTGCAATGTGGAGATATTACTGTTTGTGCATTTACAATATTCATTGATTTTTGCCATTGAAAAACATGTTTTTCATATACCAGAAATGTTTGAAGCTACTGACTGAATGAAAGGAGCTGGCATCTCACTCTCTTTGAATCTTCTTTATCATGCTAGGATTAACAGGAAAAAGCTAAAAATTTCAGAATTGCACCGTGCAATGTGGAGATATTACTGTTTGTGCATTTACAATATTCATTGATTTTTGCCATTGAAAAACATGTTTTTCATATACCAGAAATGTTTGAAGCTACTGACTGAATGAAAGGAGCTGGCATCTCACTCTCTTTGAATCTACTTTATCATGCTAGGATTAGCAGGAAAAAGCTAAAAATTTCAGAATTGCACCTTGCAATGTGGAGATATTACTGTTTGTGCATTTACAATATTCATTGATTTTTGCCATTGAAAAACGTCCAGAAATGTTTGAAGCTACTGACTGAATGAAAGGAGCTGTCATCTCACTCTCTTTGAATCTTCTTTATCATGCTAGGATTAACAGGAAAAAGCAAAAAATTTCAGAATTGCACCTTGCAATGTGGAGATATTACTGTTTGTGCATTTACAATATTCATTGATTTTTGCCATTGAAAAACATGTTTTTCATATACCAGAAATGTTTGAAGCTACTGACTGAATGAAAGGAGCTGGCATCTCACTCTCTATGAATCTTCTTTATCATGCTAGGATTAGCAGGAAAAAGCTAAAAATTTCAGAATTGCACCTTGCAATGTGGAGATATTACTGTTTGTGCATTTACAATATTCATTGATTTTTGCCATTGAAAAACATGTTTTTCATATACCAGAAATGTTTGAAGCTACTGACTGAATGAAAGGAGCTGGCATCTCACTCTCTTTGAATCTTCTTTATCATGCTAGGATTAGCAGGAAAAAGCAAAAAATTTCAGAATTGCACCGTGCAATGTGGAGATATTACTGTTTGTGCATTTACAATATTCATTGATTTTTGCCATTGAAAAACATGTTTTTCATATACCAGAAATGTTTGAAGCTACTGACTGAATGAAAGGAGCTGGCATCTCACTCTCTTTGAATCTTCTTTATCATGCTAGGATTGACAGGAAAAAGCAAAAAATTTCAGAATTGCACCTTGCAATGTGGAGATATTACTGTTTGTGCATTTACAATATTCATTGATTTTTGCCATTGAAAAACATGTTTTTCATATACCAGAAATGATTGAAGCTACTGACTGAATGAAAGGAGCTGGCATCTCACTCTCTTTGAATCTTCTTTATCATGCTAGGATTAGCAGGAAAAAGCTAAAAATTTCAGAATTGCACCTTGCAATGTGGAGATATTACTGTTTGTGCATTTACAATATTCATTGATTTTTGCCATTGAAAAACATGTTTTTCATATACCAGAAATGTTTGAAGCTACTGACTGAATGAAAGGAGCTGGCATCTCACTCTCTTTGAATCTTCTTTATCATGCTAGGATTAGCAGGAAAAAGCTAAAAATTTCAGAATTGCACCTTGCAATGTGGAGATATTACTGTTTGTGCATTTACAATATTCATTGATTTTTGCCATTGAAAAACGTCCAGAAATGTTTGAAGCTACTGACTGAATGAAAGGAGCTGGCATCTCACTCTCTTTGAATCTTCTTTATCATGCTAGGATTAACAGGAAAAAGCTAAAAATTTCAGAATTGCACCTTGCAATGTGGAGATATTACTGTTTGTGCATTTACAATATTCATTGATTTTTGCCATTGAAAAACATGTTTTTCATATACCAGAAATGTTTGAAGCTACTGACTGAATGAAAGGAGCTGGCATCTCACTCTCTTTGAATCTTCTTTATCATGCTAGGATTAGCAGGAAAAAGCAAAAAATTTCAGAATTGCACCGTGCAATGTGGAGATATTACTGTTTGTGCATTTACAATATTCATTGATTTTTGCCATTGAAAAACATGTTTTTCATATACCAGAAATGTTTGAAGCTACTGACTGAATGAAAGGAGCTGGCATCTCACTCTCTTTGAATCTTCTTTATCATGCTAGGATTAACAGGAAAAAGCTAAAAATTTCAGAATTGCACCTTGCAATGTGGAGATATTACTGTTTGTGCATTTACAATATTCATTGATTTTTGCCATTGAAAAACGTCCAGAAATGTTTGAAGCTACTGACTGAATGAAAGGAGCTGGCATCTCACTCTCTTTGAATCTTCTTTATCATGCTAGGATTAGCAGGAAAAAGCAAAAAATTTCAGAATTGCACCGTGCAATGTGGAGATATTACTGTTTGTGCATTTACAATATTCATTGATTTTTGCCATTGAAAAACATGTTTTTCATATACCAGAAATGTTTGAAGCTACTGACTGAATGAAAGGAGCTGGCATCTCACTCTCTTTGAATCTTCTTTATCATGCTAGGATTAGCAGGAAAAAGCTAAAAATTTCAGAATTGCACCTTGCAATGTGGAGATATTACTGTTTGTGCATTTACAATATTCATTGATTTTTGCCATTGAAAAACATGTTTTTCATATACCAGAAATGTTTGAAGCTACTGACTGAATGAAAGGAGCTGGCATCTCACTCTCTTTGAATCTTCTTTATCATGCTAGGATTAACAGGAAAAAGCTAAAAATTTCAGAATTGCACCGTGCAATGTGGAGATATTACTGTTTGTGCATTTACAATATTCATTGATTTTTGCCATTGAAAAACATGTTTTTCATATACCAGAAATGTTTGAAGCTACTGACTGAATGAAAGGAGCTGGCATCTCACTCTCTTTGAATCTACTTTATCATGCTAGGATTAGCAGGAAAAAGCTAAAAATTTCAGAATTGCACCTTGCAATGTGGAGATATTACTGTTTGTGCATTTACAATATTCATTGATTTTTGCCATTGAAAAACGTCCAGAAATGTTTGAAGCTACTGACTGAATGAAAGGAGCTGGCATCTCACTCTCTTTGAATCTTCTTTATCATGCTAGGATTAGCAGGAAAAAGCTAAAAATTTCAGAATTGCACCTTGCAATGTGGAGATATTACTGTTTGTGCATTTACAATATTCATTGATTTTTGCCATTGAAAAACATGTTTTTCATATACCAGAAATGTTTGAAGCTACTGACTGAATGAAAGGAGCTGGCATCTCACTCTCTTTGAATCTTCTTTATCATGCTAGGATTAGCAGGAAAAAGCAAAAAATTTCAGAATTGCACCGTGCAATGTGGAGATATTACTGTTTGTGCATTTACAATATTCATTGATTTTTGCCATTGAAAAACATGTTTTTCATATACCAGAAATGTTTGAAGCTACTGACTGAATGAAAGGAGCTGGCATCTCACTCTCTTTGAATCTTCTTTATCATGCTAGGATTAACAGGAAAAAGCAAAAAATTTCAGAATTGCACCTTGCAATGTGGAGATATTACTGTTTGTGCATTTACAATATTCATTGATTTTTGCCATTGAAAAACATGTTTTTCATATACCAGAAATGTTTGAAGCTACTGACTGAATGAAAGGAGCTGGCATCTCACTCTCTTTGAATCTTCTTTATCATGCTAGGATTAGCAGGAAAAAGCTAAAAATTTCAGAATTGCACCTTGCAATGTGGAGATATTACTGTTTGTGCATTTACAATATTCATTGATTTTTGCCATTGAAAAACGTCCAGAAATGTTTGAAGCTACTGACTGAATGAAAGGAGCTGGCATCTCACTCTCTTTGAATCTTCTTTATCATGCTAGGATTAGCAGGAAAAAGCTAAAAATTTCAGAATTGCACCGTGCAATGTGGAGATATTACTGTTTGTGCATTTACAATATTCATTGATTTTTGCCATTGAAAAACGTCCAGAAATGTTTGAAGCTACTGACTGAATGAAAGGAGCTGGCATCTCACTCTCTTTGAATCTTCTTTATCATGCTAGGATTAGCAGGAAAAAGCAAAAAATTTCAGAATTGCACCGTGCAATGTGGAGATATTACTGTTTGTGCATTTACAATATTCATTGATTTTTGCCATTGAAAAACGTCCAGAAATGTTTGAAGCTACTGACTGAATGAAAGGAGCTGGCATCTCACTCTCTTTGAATCTTCTTTATCATGCTAGGATTAGCAGGAAAAAGCAAAAAATTTCAGAATTGCACCGTGCAATGTGGAGATATTACTGTTTGTGCATTTACAATATTCATTGATTTTTGCCATTGAAAAACATGTTTTTCATATACCAGAAATGTTTGAAGCTACTGACTGAATGAAAGGAGCTGGCATCTCACTCTCTTTGAATCTTCTTTATCATGCTAGGATTAACAGGAAAAAGCTAAAAATTTCAGAATTGCACCTTGCAATGTGGAGATATTACTGTTTGTGCATTTACAATATTCATTGATTTTTGCCATTGAAAAACGTCCAGAAATGTTTGAAGCTACTGACTGAATGAAAGGAGCTGGCATCTCACTCTCTTTGAATCTTCTTTATCATGCTAGGATTAACAGGAAAAAGCAAAAAATTTCAGAATTGCACCTTGCAATGTGGAGATATTACTGTTTGTGCATTTACAATATTCATTGATTTTTGCCATTGAAAAACATGTTTTTCATATACCAGAAATGTTTGAAGCTACTGACTGAATGAAAGGAGCTGGCATCTCACTCTCTTTGAATCTTCTTTATCATGCTAGGATTAGCAGGAAAAAGCAAAAAATTTCAGAATTGCACCGTGCAATGTGGAGATATTACTGTTTGTGCATTTACATTATTCATTGATTTTTGCCATTGAAAAACGTCCAGAAATGTTTGAAGCTACTGACTGAATGAAAGGAGCTGGCATCTCACTCTCTTTGAATCTTCTTTATCATGCTAGGATTAGCAGGAAAAAGCAAAAAATTTCAGAATTGCACCGTGCAATGTGGAGATATTACTGTTTGTGCATTTACAATATTCATTGATTTTTGCCATTGAAAAACATGTTTTTCATATACCAGAAATGTTTGAAGCTACTGACTGAATGAAAGGAGCTGGCATCTCACTCTCTTTGAATCTTCTTTATCATGCTAGGATTAGCAGGAAAAAGCAAAAAATTTCAGAATTGCACCGTGCAATGTGGAGATATTACTGTTTGTGCATTTACAATATTCATTGATTTTTGCCATTGAAAAACATGTTTTTCATATACCAGAAATGTTTGAAGCTACTGACTGAATGAAAGGAGCTGGCATCTCACTCTCTTTGAATCTTCTTTATCATGCTAGGATTAACAGGAAAAAGCTAAAAATTTCAGAATTGCACCTTGCAATGTGGAGATATTACTGTTTGTGCATTTACAATATTCATTGATTTTTGCCATTGAAAAACATGTTTTTCATATACCAGAAATGTTTGAAGCTACTGACTGAATGAAAGGAGCTGGCATCTCACTCTCTTTGAATCTTCTTTATCATGCTAGGATTAACAGGAAAAAGCTAAAAATTTCAGAATTGCACCTTGCAATGTGGAGATATTACTGTTTGTGCATTTACAATATTCATTGATTTTTGCCATTGAAAAACATGTTTTTCATATACCAGAAATGTTTGAAGCTACTGACTGAATGAAAGGAGCTGGCATCTCACTCTCTTTGAATCTTCTTTATCATGCTAGGATTAGCAGGAAAAAGCAAAAAATTTCAGAATTGCACCGTGCAATGTGGAGATATTACTGTTTGTGCATTTACAATATTCATTGATTTTTGCCATTGAAAAACGTCCAGAAATGTTTGAAGCTACTGACTGAATGAAAGGAGCTGGCATCTCACTCTCTTTGAATCTTCTTTATCATGCTAGGATTAGCAGGAAAAAGCAAAAAATTTCAGAATTGCACCGTGCAATGTGGAGATATTACTGTTTGTGCATTTACAATATTCATTGATTTTTGCCATTGAAAAACATGTTTTTCATATACCAGAAATGTTTGAAGCTACTGACTGAATGAAAGGAGCTGGCATCTCACTCTCTTTGAATCTTCTTTATCATGCTAGGATTAACAGGAAAAAGCTAAAAATTTCAGAATTGCACCGTGCAATGTGGAGATATTACTGTTTGTGCATTTACAATATTCATTGATTTTTGCCATTGAAAAACGTCCAGAAATGTTTGAAGCTACTGACTGAATGAAAGGAGCTGGCATCTCACTCTCTTTGAATCTTCTTTATCATGCTAGGATTAGCAGGAAAAAGCAAAAAATTTCAGAATTGCACCGTGCAATGTGGAGATATTACTGTTTGTGCATTTACAATATTCATTGATTTTTGCCATTGAAAAACATGTTTTTCATATACCAGAAATGTTTGAAGCTACTGACTGAATGAAAGGAGCTGGCATCTCACTCTCTTTGAATCTTCTTTATCATGCTAGGATTAACAGGAAAAAGCTAAAAATTTCAGAATTGCACCTTGCAATGTGGAGATATTACTGTTTGTGCATTTACAATATTCATTGATTTTTGCCATTGAAAAACGTCCAGAAATGTTTGAAGCTACTGACTGAATGAAAGGAGCTGGCATCTCACTCTCTTTGAATCTTCTTTATCATGCTAGGATTAACAGGAAAAAGCAAAAAATTTCAGAATTGCACCGTGCAATGTGGAGATATTACTGTTTGTGCATTTACAATATTCATTGATTTTTGCCATTGAAAAACATGTTTTTCATATACCAGAAATGTTTGAAGCTACTGACTGAATGAAAGGAGCTGGCATCTCACTCTCTTTGAATCTTCTTTATCATGCTAGGATTAGCAGGAAAAAGCTAAAAATTTCAGAATTGCACCTTGCAATGTGGAGATATTACTGTTTGTGCATTTACAATATTCATTGATTTTTGCCATTGAAAAACATGTTTTTCATATACCAGAAATGTTTGAAGCTACTGACTGAATGAAAGGAGCTGGCATCTCACTCTCTTTGAATCTTCTTTATCATGCTAGGATTAGCAGGAAAAAGCAAAAAATTTCAGAATTGCACCGTGCAATGTGGAGATATTACTGTTTGTGCATTTACAATATTCATTGATTTTTGCCATTGAAAAACATGTTTTTCATATACCAGAAATGTTTGAAGCTACTGACTGAATGAAAGGAGCTGGCATCTCACTCTCTTTGAATCTTCTTTATCATGCTAGGATTAACAGGAAAAAGCTAAAAATTTCAGAATTGCACCGTGCAATGTGGAGATATTACTGTTTGTGCATTTACAATATTCATTGATTTTTGCCATTGAAAAACGTCCAGAAATGTTTGAAGCTACTGACTGAATGAAAGGAGCTGGCATCTCACTCTCTTTGAATCTTCTTTATCATGCTAGGATTAACAGGAAAAAGCTAAAAATTTCAGAATTGCACCTTGCAATGTGGAGATATTACTGTTTGTGCATTTACAATATTCATTGATTTTTGCCATTGAAAAACATGTTTTTCATATACCAGAAATGTTTGAAGCTACTGACTGAATGAAAGGAGCTGGCATCTCACTCTCTTTGAATCTTCTTTATCATGCTAGGATTAGCAGGAAAAAGCTAAAAATTTCAGAATTGCACCTTGCAATGTGGAGATATTACTGTTTGTGCATTTACAATATTCATTGATTTTTGCCATTGAAAAACATGTTTTTCATATACCAGAAATGTTTGAAGCTACTGACTGAATGAAAGGAGCTGGCATATCACTCTCTTTGAATCTTCTTTATCATGCTAGGATTAGCAGGAAAAAGCAAAAAATTTCAGAATTGCACCGTGCAATGTGGAGATATTACTGTTTGTGCATTTACAATATTCATTGATTTTTGCCATTGAAAAACATGTTTTTCATATACCAGAAATGTTTGAAGCTACTGACTGAATGAAAGGAGCTGGCATCTCACTCTCTTTGAATCTTCTTTATCATGCTAGGATTAACAGGAAAAAGCTAAAAATTTCAGAATTGCACCGTGCAATGTGGAGATATTACTGTTTGTGCATTTACAATATTCATTGATTTTTGCCATTGAAAAACGTCCAGAAATGTTTGAAGCTACTGACTGAATGAAAGGAGCTGGCATCTCACTCTCTTTGAATCTTCTTTATCATGCTAGGATTAACAGGAAAAAGCAAAAAATTTCAGAATTGCACCTTGCAATGTGGAGATATTACTGTTTGTGCATTTACAATATTCATTGATTTTTGCCATTGAAAAACATGTTTTTCATATACCAGAAATGTTTGAAGCTACTGACTGAATGAAAGGAGCTGGCATCTCACTCTCTTTGAATCTTCTTTATCATGCTAGGATTAGCAGGAAAAAGCTAAAAATTTCAGAATTGCACCTTGCAATGTGGAGATATTACTGTTTGTGCATTTACAATATTCATTGATTTTTGCCATTGAAAAACATGTTTTTCATATACCAGAAATGTTTGAAGCTACTGACTGAATGAAAGGAGCTGGCATCTCACTCTCTTTGAATCTTCTTTATCATGCTAGGATTAGCAGGAAAAAGCAAAAAATTTCAGAATTGCACCGTGCAATGTGGAGATATTACTGTTTGTGCATTTACAATATTCATTGATTTTTGCCATTGAAAAACATGTTTTTCATATACCAGAAATGTTTGAAGCTACTGACTGAATGAAAGGAGCTGGCATCTCACTCTCTTTGAATCTTCTTTATCATGCTAGGATTAGCAGGAAAAAGCTAAAAATTTCAGAATTGCACCTTGCAATGTGGAGATATTACTGTTTGTGCATTTACAATATTCATTGATTTTTGCCATTGAAAAACATGTTTTTCATATACCAGAAATGTTTGAAGCTACTGACTGAATGAAAGGAGCTGGCATCTCACTCTCTTTGAATCTTCTTTATCATGCTAGGATTAGCAGGAAAAAGCTAAAAATTTCAGAATTGCACCTTGCAATGTGGAGATATTACTGTTTGTGCATTTACAATATTCATTGATTTTTGCCATTGAAAAACGTCCAGAAATGTTTGAAGCTACTGACTGAATGAAAGGAGCTGGCATCTCACTCTCTTTGAATCTTCTTTATCATGCTAGGATTAGCAGGAAAAAGCTAAAAATTTCAGAATTGCACCGTGCAATGTGGAGATATTACTGTTTGTGCATTTACAATATTCATTGATTTTTGCCATTGAAAAACGTCCAGAAATGTTTGAAGCTACTGACTGAATGAAAGGAGCTGGCATCTCACTCTCTTTGAATCTTCTTTATCATGCTAGGATTAGCAGGGAAAAGCAAAAAATTTCAGAATTGCACCGTGCAATGTGGAGATATTACTGTTTGTGCATTTACAATATTCATTGATTTTTGCCATTGAAAAACATGTTTTTCATATACCAGAAATGTTTGAAGCTACTGACTGAATGAAAGGAGCTGGCATCTCACTCTCTTTGAATCTTCTTTATCATGCTAGGATTAGCAGGAAAAAGCAAAAAATTTCAGAATTGCACCGTGCAATGTGGAGATATTACTGTTTGTGCATTTACAATATTCATTGATTTTTGCCATTGAAAAACATGTTTTTCATATACCAGAAATGTTTGAAGCTACTGACTGAATGAAAGGAGCTGGCATCTCACTCTCTTTGAATCTTCTTTATCATGCTAGGATTAACAGGAAAAAGCTAAAAATTTCAGAATTGCACCTTGCAATGTGGAGATATTACTGTTTGTGCATTTACAATATTCATTGATTTTTGCCATTGAAAAACGTCCAGAAATGTTTGAAGCTACTGACTGAATGAAAGGAGCTGGCATCTCACTCTCTTTGAATCTTCTTTATCATGCTAGGATTAACAGGAAAAAGCAAAAAATTTCAGAATTGCACCTTGCAATGTGGAGATATTACTGTTTGTGCATTTACAATATTCATTGATTTTTGCCATTGAAAAACATGTTTTTCATATACCAGAAATGTTTGAAGCTACTGACTGAATGAAAGGAGCTGGCATCTCACTCTCTTTGAATCTTCTTTATCATGCTAGGATTAGCAGGAAAAAGCAAAAAATTTCAGAATTGCACCGTGCAATGTGGAGATATTACTGTTTGTGCATTTACAATATTCATTGATTTTTGCCATTGAAAAACGTCCAGAAATGTTTGAAGCTACTGACTGAATGAAAGGAGCTGGCATCTCACTCTCTTTGAATCTTCTTTATCATGCTAGGATTAGCAGGAAAAAGCTAAAAATTTCAGAATTGCACCTTGCAATGTGGAGATATTACTGTTTGTGCATTTACAATATTCATTGATTTTTGCCATTGAAAAACATGTTTTTCATATACCAGAAATGTTTGAAGCTACTGACTGAATGAAAGGAGCTGGCATCTCACTCTCTTTGAATCTTCTTTATCATGCTAGGATTAACAGGAAAAAGCAAAAAATTTCAGAATTGCACCGTGCAATGTGGAGATATTACTGTTTGTGCATTTACAATATTCATTGATTTTTGCCATTGAAAAACATGTTTTTCATATACCAGAAATGTTTGAAGCTACTGACTGAATGAAAGGAGCTGGCATCTCACTCTCTTTGAATCTTCTTTATCATGCTAGGATTAGCAGGAAAAAGCAAAAAATTTCAGAATTGCACCGTGCAATGTGGAGATATTACTGTTTGTGCATTTACAATATTCATTGATTTTTGCCATTGAAAAACATGTTTTTCATATACCAGAAATGTTTGAAGCTACTGACTGAATGAAAGAAGCTGGCATCTCACTCTCTTTGAATCTTCTTTATTATGCTAGGATTAGCAGGAAAAAGCTAAAAATTTCAGAATTGCACCGTGCAATGTGGAGATATTACTGTTTGTGCATTTACAATATTCATTGATTTTTGCCATTGAAAAACATGTTTTTCATATACCAGAAATGTTTGAAGCTACTGACTGAATGAAAGGAGCTGGCATCTCACTCTCTTTGAATCTTCTTTATCATGCTAGGATTAGCAGGAAAAAGCTAAAAATTTCAGAATTGCACCTTGCAATGTGGAGATATTACTGTTTGTGCATTTACAATATTCATTGATTTTTGCCATTGAAAAACGTCCAGAAATGTTTGAAGCTACTGACTGAATGAAAGGAGCTGGCATCTCACTCTCTTTGAATCTTCTTTATCATGCTAGGATTAACAGGAAAAAGCTAAAAATTTCAGAATTGCACCGTGCAATGTGGAGATATTACTGTTTGTGCATTTACAATATTCATTGATTTTTGCCATTGAAAAACATGTTTTTCATATACCAGAAATGTTTGAAGCTACTGACTGAATGAAAGGAGCTGGCATCTCAATCTCTTTGAATCTTCTTTATCATGCTAGGATTAACAGGAAAAAGCTAAAAATTTCAGAATTGCACCGTGCAATGTGGAGATATTACTGTTTGTGCATTTACAATATTCATTGATTTTTGCCATTGAAAAACATGTTTTTCATATACCAGAAATGTTTGAAGCTACTGACTGAATGAAAGGAGCTGGCATCTCACTCTCTTTGAATCTTCTTTATCATGCTAGGATTAACAGGAAAAAGCTAAAAATTTCAGAATTGCACCGTGCAATGAGGAGATATTACTGTTTGTGCATTTACAATATTCATTGATTTTTGCCATTGAAAATCATGTTTTTCATATACCAGAAATGTTTGAAGCTACTGACTGAATGAAAGGAGCTGGCATCTCACTCTCTTTGAATCTTCTTTATCATGCTAGGATTAACAGGAAAAAGCAAAAAATTTCAGAATTGCACCGTGCAATGTGGAGATATTACTGTTTGTGCATTTACAATATTCATTGATTTTTGCCATTGAAAAACATGTTTTTCATATACCAGAAATGTTTGAAGCTACTGACTGAATGAAAGGAGCTGGCATCTCACTCTCTTTGAATCTTCTTTATCATGCTAGGATTAACAGGAAAAAGCTAAAAATTTCAGAATTGCACCTTGCAATGTGGAGATATTACTGTTTGTGCATTTACAATATTCATTGATTTTTGCCATTGAAAAACATGTTTTTCATATACCAGAAATGTTTGAAGCTACTGACTGAATGAAAGGAGCTGGCATCTCACTCTCTTTGAATCTTCTTTATCATGCTAGGATTAGCAGGAAAAAGCAAAAAATTTCAGAATTGCACCGTGCAATGTGGAGATATTACTGTTTGTGCATTTACAATATTCATTGATTTTTGCCATTGAAAAACATGTTTTTCATATACCAGAAATGTTTGAAGCTACTGACTGAATGAAAGGAGCTGGCATCTCACTCTCTTTGAATCTTCTTTATCATGCTAGGATTAACAGGAAAAAGCTAAAAATTTCAGAATTGCACCTTGCAATGTGGAGATATTACTGTTTGTGCATTTACAATATTCATTGATTTTTGCCATTGAAAAACATGTTTTTCATATACCAGAAATGTTTGAAGCTACTGACTGAATGAAAGGAGCTGGCATCTCACTCTCTTTGAATCTTCTTTATCATGCTAGGATTAGCAGGAAAAAGCAAAAAATTTCAGAATTGCACCTTGCAATGTGGAGATATTACTGTTTGTGCATTTACAATATTCATTGATTTTTGCCATTGAAAAACATGTTTTTCATATACCAGAAATGTTTGAAGCTACTGACTGAATGAAAGGAGCTGGCATCTCACTCTCTTTGAATCTTCTTTATCATGCTAGGATTAGCAGGAAAAAGCTAAAAATTTCAGAATTGCACCGTGCAATGTGGAGATATTACTGTTTGTGCATTTACAATATTCATTGATTTTTGCCATTGAAAAACGTCCAGAAATGTTTGAAGCTACTGACTGAATGAAAGGAGCTGGCATCTCACTCTCTTTGAATCTTCTTTATCATGCTAGGATTAGCAGGAAAAAGCTAAAAATTTCAGAATTGCACCTTGCAATGTGGAGATATTACTGTTTGTGCATTTACAATATTCATTGATTTTTGCCATTGAAAAACATGTTTTTCATATACCAGAAATGTTTGAAGCTACTGACTGAATGAAAGGAGCTGGCATCTCACTCTCTTTGAATCTTCTTTATCATGCTAGGATTAGCAGGAAAAAGCTAAAAATTTCAGAATTGCACCGTGCAATGTGGAGATATTACTGTTTGTGCATTTACAATATTCATTGATTTTTGCCATTGAAAAACGTCCAGAAATGTTTGAAGCTACTGACTGAATGAAAGGAGCTGGCATCTCACTCTCTTTGAATATTCTTTATCATGCTAGGATTAGCAGGAAAAAGCAAAAAATTTCAGAATTGCACCGTGCAATGTGGAGATATTACTGTTTGTGCATTTACAATATTCATTGATTTTTGCCATTGAAAAACATGTTTTTCATATACCAGAAATATTTGAAGCTACTGACTGAATGAAAGGAGCTGGCATCTCACTCTCTTTGAATCTTCTTTATCATGCTAGGATTAACAGGAAAAAGCTAAAAATTTCAGAATTGCACCATGCAATGTGGAGATATTACTGTTTGTGCATTTACAATATTCATTGATTTTTGCCATTGAAAAACATGTTTTTCATATACCAGAAATGTTTGAAGCTACTGACTGAATGAAAGGAGCTGGCATCTCACTCTCTTTGAATCTTCTTTATCATGCTAGGATTAACAGGAAAAAGCTAAAAATTTCAGAATTGCACCGTGCAATGTGGAGATATTACTGTTTGTGCATTTACAATATTCATTGATTTTTGCCATTGAAAAACATGTTTTTCATATACCAGAAATGTTTGAAGCTACTGACTGAATGAAAGGAGCTGGCATCTCACTCTCTTTGAATCTTCTTTATCATGCTAGGATTAGCAGGAAAAAGCTAAAAATTTCAGAATTGCACCTTGCAATGTGGAGATATTACTGTTTGTGCATTTACAATATTCATTGATTTTTGCCATTGAAAAACATGTTTTTCATATACCAGAAATGTTTGAAGCTACTGACTGAATGAAAGGAGCTGGCATCTCACTCTCTTTGAATCTTCTTTATCATGCTAGGATTAGCAGGAAAAAGCTAAAAATTTCGGAATTGCACCTTGCAATGTGGAGATATTACTGTTTGTGCATTTACAATATTCATTGATTTTTGCCATTGAAAAACATGTTTTTCATATACCAGAAATGTTTGAAGCTACTGACTGAATGAAAGGAGCTGGCATCTCACTCTCTTTGAATCTTCTTTATCATGCTAGGATTAGCAGGAAAAAGCAAAAAATTTCAGAATTGCACCGTGCAATGTGGAGATATTACTGTTTGTGCATTTACAATATTCATTGATTTTTGCCATTGAAAAACATGTTTTTCATATACCAGAAATGTTTGAAGCTACTGACTGAATGAAAGGAGCTGGCATCTCACTCTCTTTGAATCTTCTTTATCATGCTAGGATTAACAGGAAAAAGCTAAAAATTTCAGAATTGCACCTTGCAATGTGGAGATATTACTGTTTGTGCATTTACAATATTCATTGATTTTTGCCATTGAAAAACATGTTTTTCATATACCAGAAATGTTTGAAGCTACTGACTGAATGAAAGGAGCTGGCATCTCACTCTCTTTGAATCTTCTTTATCATGCTAGGATTAGCAGGAAAAAGCAAAAAATTTCAGAATTGCACTGTGCAATGTGGAGATATTACTGTTTGTGCATTTACAATATTCATTGATTTTTGCCATTGAAAAACGTCCAGAAATGTTTGAAGCTACTGACTGAATGAAAGGAGCTGGCATCTCACTCTCTTTGAATCTTCTTTATCATGCTAGGATTAGCAGGAAAAAGCAAAAAATTTCAGAATTGCACCGTGCAATGTGGAGATATTACTGTTTGTGCATTTACAATATTCATTGATTTTTGCCATTGAAAAACATGTTTTTCATATACCAGAAATGTTTGAAGCTACTGACTGAATGAAAGGAGCTGGCATCTCACTCTCTTTGAATCTTCTTTATCATGCTAGGATTAACAGGAAAAAGCTAAAAATTTCAGAATTGCACCGTGCAATGTGGAGATATTACTGTTTGTGCATTTACAATATTCATTGATTTTTGCCATTGAAAAACGTCCAGAAATGTTTGAAGCTACTGACTGAATGAAAGGAGCTGGCATCTCACTCTCTTTGAATCTTCTTTATCATGCTAGGATTAGCAGGAAAAAGCAAAAAATTTCAGAATTGCACCGTGCAATGTGGAGATATTACTGTTTGTGCATTTACAATATTCATTGATTTTTGCCATTGAAAAACATGTTTTTCATATACCAGAAATGTTTGAAGCTACTGACTGAATGAAAGGAGCTGGCATCTCACTCTCTTTGAATCTTCTTTATCATGCTAGGATTAACAGGAAAAAGCTAAAAATTTCAGAATTGCACCTTGCAATGTGGAGATATTACTGTTTGTGCATTTACAATATTCATTGATTTTTGCCATTGAAAAACGTCCAGAAATGTTTGAAGCTACTGACTGAATGAAAGGAGCTGGCATCTCACTCTCTTTGAATCTTCTTTATCATGCTAGGATTAACAGGAAAAAGCAAAAAAATTCAGAATTGCACGTGCAATGTGGAGATATTACTGTTTGTGCATTTACAATATTCATTGATTTTTGCCATTGAAAAACATGTTTTTCACATACCAGAAATGTTTGAAGCTACTGACTGAATGAAAGGAGCTGGCATCTCACTCTCTTTGAATCTTCTTTATCATGCTAGGATTAGCAGGAAAAAGCTAAAAATTTCAGAATTGCACCTTGCAATGTGGAGATATTACTGTTTGTGCATTTACAATATTCATTGATTTTTGCCATTGAAAAACATGTTTTTCATATGCCAGAAATGTTTGAAGCTACTGACTGAATGAAAGGAGCTGGCATCTCACTCTCTTTGAATCTTCTTTATCATGCTAGGATTAACAGGAAAAAGCTAAAAATTTCAGAATTGCACCTTGCAATGTGGAGATATTACTGTTTGTGCATTTACAATATTCATTGATTTTTGCCATTGAAAAACATGTTTTTCATATACCAGAAATGTTTGAAGCTACTGACTGAATGAAAGGAGCTGGCATCTCACTCTCTTTGAATCTTCTTTATCATGCTAGGATTAACAGGAAAAAGCTAAAAATTTCAGAATTGCACCGTGCAATGTGGAGATATTACTGTTTGTGCATTTACAATATTCATTGATTTTTGCCATTGAAAAACGTCCAGAAATGTTTGAAGCTACTGACTGAATGAAAGGAGCTGGCATCTCACTCTCTTTGAATCTTCTTTATCATGCTAGGATTAGCAGGAAAAAGCAAAAAATTTCAGAATTGCACCGTGCAATGTGGAGATATTACTGTTTGTGCATTTACAATATTCATTGATTTTTGCCATTGAAAAACATGTTTTTCATATACCAGAAATGTTTGAAGCTACTGACTGAATGAAAGGAGCTGGCATCTCACTCTCTTTGAATCTTCTTTATCATGCTAGGATTAACAGGAAAAAGCTAAAAATTTCAGAATTGCACCTTGCAATGTGGAGATATTACTGTTTGTGCATTTACAATATTCATTGATTTTTGCCATTGAAAAACGTCCAGAAATGTTTGAAGCTACTGACTGAATGAAAGGAGCTGGCATCTCACTCTCTTTGAATCTTCTTTATCATGCTAGGATTAACAGGAAAAAGCAAAAAATTTCAGAATTGCACCGTGCAATGTGGAGATATTACTGTTTGTGCATTTACAATATTCATTGATTTTTGCCATTGAAAAACATGTTTTTCATATACCAGAAATGTTTGAAGCTACTGACTGAATGAAAGGAGCTGGCATCTCACTCTCTTTGAATCTTCTTTATCATGCTAGGATTAGCAGGAAAAAGCAAAAAATTTCAGAATTGCACCGTGCAATGTGGAGATATTACTGTTTGTGCATTTACAATATTCATTGATTTTTGCCATTGAAAAACATGTTTTTCATATACCAGAAATGTTTGAAGCTACTGACTGAATGAAAGGAGCTGGCATCTCACTCTCTTTGAATCTTCTTTATCATGCTAGGATTAGCAGGAAAAAGCAAAAAATTTCAGAATTGCACCGTGCAATGTGGAGATATTACTGTTTGTGCATTTACAATATTCATTGATTTTTGCCATTGAAAAACATGTTTTTCATATACCAGAAATGTTTGAAGCTACTGACTGAATGAAAGGAGCTGGCATCTCACTCTCTTTGAATCTTCTTTATCATGCTAGGATTAACAGGAAAAAGCTAAAAATTTCAGAATTGCACCGTGCAATGTGGAGATATTACTGTTTGTGCATTTACAATATTCATTGATTTTTGCCATTGAAAAACATGTTTTTCATATACCAGAAATGTTTGAAGCTACTGACTGAATGAAAGGAGCTGGCATCTCACTCTCTTTGAATCTTCTTTATCATGCTAGGATTAACAGGAAAAAGCTAAAAATTTCAGAATTGCACCTTGCAATGTGGAGATATTACTGTTTGTGCATTTACAATATTCATTGATTTTTGCCATTGAAAAACATGTTTTTCATATACCAGAAATGTTTGAAGCTACTGACTGAATGAAAGGAGCTGGCATCTCACTCTCTTTGAATCTTCTTTATCATGCTAGGATTAACAGGAAAAAGCAAAAAATTTCAGAATTGCACCGTGCAATGTGGAGATATTACTGTTTGTGCATTTACAATATTCATTGATTTTTGCCATTGAAAAACATGTTTTTCATATACCAGAAATGTTTGAAGCTACTGACTGAATGAAAGGAGCTGGCATCTCACTCTCTTTGAATCTTCTTTATCATGCTAGGATTAGCAGGAAAAAGCAAAAAATTTCAGAATTGCACCGTGCAATGTGGAGATATTACTGTTTGTGCATTTACAATATTCATTGATTTTTGCCATTGAAAAACGTCCAGAAATGTTTGAAGCTACTGACTGAATGAAAGGAGCTGGCATCTCACTCTCTTTGAATCTTCTTTATCATGCTAGGATTAACAGGAAAAAGCAAAAAATTTCAGAATTGCACCTTGCAATGTGGAGATATTACTGTTTGTGCATTTACAATATTCATTGATTTTTGCCATTGAAAAACATGTTTTTCATATACCAGAAATGTTTGAAGCTACTGACTGAATGAAAGGAGCTGGCATCTCACTCTCTTTGAATCTTCTTTATCATGCTAGGATTAGCAGGAAAAAGCAAAAAATTTCAGAATTGCACCTTGCAATGTGGAGATATTACTGTTTGTGCATTTACAATATTCATTGATTTTTGCCATTGAAAAACATGTTTTTCATATACCAGAAATGTTTGAAGCTACTGACTGAATGAAAGGAGCTGGCATCTCACTCTCTTTGAATCTTCTTTATCATGCTAGGATTAACAGGAAAAAGCTAAAAATTTCAGAATTGCACCGTGCAATGTGGAGATATTACTGTTTGTGCATTTACAATATTCATTGATTTTTGCCATTGAAAAACATGTTTTTCATATACCAGAAATGTTTGAAGCTACTGACTGAATGAAAGGAGCTGGCATCTCACTCTCTTTGAATCTTCTTTATCATGCTAGGATTAGCAGGAAAAAGCTAAAAATTTCAGAATTGCACCTTGCAATGTGGAGATATTACTGTTTGTGCATTTACAATATTCATTGATTTTTGCCATTGAAAAACGTCCAGAAATGTTTGAAGCTACTGACTGAATGAAAGGAGCTGGCATCTCACTCTCTTTGAATCTTCTTTATCATGCTAGGATTAACAGGAAAAAGCAAAAAATTTCAGAATTGCACCTTGCAATGTGGAGATATTACTGTTTGTGCATTTACAATATTCATTGATTTTTGCCATTGAAAAACATGTTTTTCATATACCAGAAATGTTTGAAGCTACTGACTGAATGAAAGGAGCTGGCATCTCACTCTCTTTGAATCTTCTTTATCATGCTAGGATTAGCAGGAAAAAGCTAAAAATTTCAGAATTGCACCTTGCAATGTGGAGATATTACTGTTTGTGCATTTACAATATTCATTGATTTTTGCCATTGAAAAACATGTTTTTCATATACCAGAAATGTTTGAAGCTACTGACTGAATGAAAGGAGCTGGCATCTCACTCTCTTTGAATCTTCTTTATCATGCTAGGATTAACAGGAAAAAGCTAAAAATTTCAGAATTGCACCGTGCAATGTGGAGATATTACTGTTTGTGCATTTACAATATTCATTGATTTTTGCCATTGAAAAACATGTTTTTCATATACCAGAAATGTTTGAAGCTACTGACTGAATGAAAGGAGCTGGCATCTCACTCTCTTTGAATCTTCTTTATCATGCTAGGATTAGCAGGAAAAAGCTAAAAATTTCAGAATTGCACCTTGCAATGTGGAGATATTACTGTTTGTGCATTTACAATATTCATTGATTTTTGCCATTGAAAAACATGTTTTTCATATACCAGAAATGTTTGAAGCTACTGACTGAATGAAAGGAGCTGGCATCTCACTCTCTTTGAATCTTCTTTATCATGCTAGGATTAGCAGGAAAAAGCTAAAAATTTCAGAATTGCACCTTGCAATGTGGAGATATTACTGTTTGTGCATTTACAATATTCATTGATTTTTGCCATTGAAAAACGTCCAGAAATGTTTGAAGCTACTGACTGAACGAAAGGAGCTGGCATCTCACTCTCTTTGAATCTTCTTTATCATGCTAGGATTAGCAGGAAAAAGCTAAAAATTTCAGAATTGCACCGTGCAATGTGGAGATATTACTGTTTGTGCATTTACAATATTCATTGATTTTTGCCATTGAAAAACGTCCAGAAATGTTTGAAGCTACTGACTGAATGAAAGGAGCTGGCATCTCACTCTCTTTGAATCTTCTTTATCATGCTAGGATTAGCAGGAAAAAGCAAAAAATTTCAGAATTGCACCGTGCAATGTGGAGATATTACTGTTTGTGCATTTACAATATTCATTGATTTTTGCCATTGAAAAACATGTTTTTCATATACCAGAAATGTTTGAAGCTACTGACTGAATGAAAGGAGCTGGCATCTCACTCTCTTTGAATCTTCTTTATCATGCTAGGATTAGCAGGAAAAAGCAAAAAATTTCAGAATTGCACCGTGCAATGTGGAGATATTACTGTTTGTGCATTTACAATATTCATTGATTTTTGCCATTGAAAAACATGTTTTTCATATACCAGAAATGTTTGAAGCTACTGACTGAATGAAAGGAGCTGGCATCTCACTCTCTTTGAATCTTCTTTATCATGCTAGGATTAACAGGAAAAAGCTAAAAATTTCAGAATTGCACCTTGCAATGTGGAGATATTACTGTTTGTGCATTTACAATATTCATTGATTTTTGCCATTGAAAAACGTCCTGAAATGTTTGAAGCTACTGACTGAATGAAAGGAGCTGGCATCTCACTCTCTTTGAATCTTCTTTATCATGCTAGGATTAACAGGAAAAAGCTAAAAATTTCAGAATTGCACCTTGCAATGTGGAGATATTACTGTTTGTGCATTTACAATATTCATTGATTTTTGCCATTGAAAAACATGTTTTTCATATACCAGAAATGTTTGAAGCTACTGACTGAATGAAAGGAGCTGGCATCTCACTCTCTTTGAATCTTCTTTATCATGCTAGGATTAGCAGGAAAAAGCAAAAAATTTCAGAATTGCACCGTGCAATGTGGAGATATTACTGTTTGTGCATTTACAATATTCATTGATTTTTGCCATTGAAAAACATGTTTTTCATATACCAGAAATGTTTGAAGCTACTGACTGAATGAAAGGAGCTGGCATCTCACTCTCTTTGAATCTTCTTTATCATGCTAGGATTAACAGGAAAAAGCTAAAAATTTCAGAATTGCACCGTGCAATGTGGAGATATTACTGTTTGTGCATTTACAATATTCATTGATTTTTGCCATTGAAAAACATGTTTTTCATATACCAGAAATGTTTGAAGCTACTGACTGAATGAAAGGAGCTGGCATCTCACTCTCTTTGAATCTTCTTTATCATGCTAGGATTAACAGGAAAAAGCAAAAAATTTCAGAATTGCACCGTGCAATGTGGAGATATTACTGTTTGTGCATTTACAATATTCATTGATTTTTGCCATTGAAAAACATGTTTTTCATATACCAGAAATGTTTGAAGCTACTGACTGAATGAAAGGAGCTGGCATCTCACTCTCTTTGAATCTTCTTTATCATGTTAGGATTAGCAGGAAAAAGCAAAAAATTTCAGAATTGCACCTTGCAATGTGGAGATATTACTGTTTGTGCATTTACAATATTCATTGATTTTTGCCATTGAAAAACGTCCAGAAATGTTTGAAGCTACTGACTGAATGAAAGGAGCTGGCATCTCACTCTCTTTGAATCTTCTTTATCATGCTAGGATTAACAGGAAAAAGCTAAAAATTTCAGAATTGCACCGTGCAATGTGGAGATATTACTGTTTGTGCATTTACAATATTCATTGATTTTTGCCATTGAAAAACATGTTTTTCATATACCAGAAATGTTTGAAGCTACTGACTGAATGAAAGGAGCTGGCATCTCACTCTCTTTGAATCTTCTTTATCATGCTAGGATTAACAGGAAAAAGCAAAAAATTTCAGAATTGCACCGTGCAATGTGGAGATATTACTGTTTGTGCATTTACAATATTCATTGATTTTTGCCATTGAAAAACATGTTTTTCATATACCAGAAATGTTTGAAGCTACTGACTGAATGAAAGGAGCTGGCATCTCACTCTCTTTGAATCTTCTTTATCATGCTAGGATTAGCAGGAAAAAGCAAAAAATTTCAGAATTGCACCGTGCAATGTGGAGATATTACTGTTTGTGCATTTACAATATTCATTGATTTTTGCCATTGAAAAACATGTTTTTCATATACCAGAAATGTTTGAAGCTACTGACTGAATGAAAGGAGCTGGCATCTCACTCTCTTTGAATCTTCTTTATCATGCTAGGATTAGCAGGAAAAAGCAAAAAAATTCAGAATTGCACCGTGCAATGTGGAGATATTACTGTTTGTGCATTTACAATATTCATTGATTTTTGCCATTGAAAAACATGTTTTTCATATACCAGAAATGTTTGAAGCTACTGACTGAATGAAAGGAGCTGGCATCTCACTCTCTTTGAATCTTCTTTATCATGCTAGGATTAACAGGAAAAAGCTAAAAATTTCAGAATTGCACCGTGCAATGTGGAGATATTACTGTTTGTGCATTTACAATATTCATTGATTTTTGCCATTGAAAAACATGTTTTTCATATACCAGAAATGTTTGAAGCTACTGACTGAATGAAAGGAGCTGGCATCTCACTCTCTTTGAATCTTCTTTATCATGCTAGGATTAACAGGAAAAAGCTAAAAATTTCAGAATTGCACCTTGCAATGTGGAGATATTACTGTTTGTGCATTTACAATATTCATTGATTTTTGCCATTGAAAAACATGTTTTTCATATACCAGAAATGTTTGAAGCTACTGACTGAATGAAAGGAGCTGGCATCTCACTCTCTTTGAATCTTCTTTATCATGCTAGGATTAACAGGAAAAAGCAAAAAATTTCAGAATTGCACCGTGCAATGTGGAGATATTACTGTTTGTGCATTTACAATATTCATTGATTTTTGCCATTGAAAAACATGTTTTTCATATACCAGAAATGTTTGAAGCTACTGACTGAATGAAAGGAGCTGGCATCTCACTCTCTTTGAATCTTCTTTATCATGCTAGGATTAGCAGGAAAAAGCAAAAAATTTCAGAATTGCACCGTGCAATGTGGAGATATTACTGTTTGTGCATTTACAATATTCATTGATTTTTGCCATTGAAAAACGTCCAGAAATGTTTGAAGCTACTGACTGAATGAAAGGAGCTGGCATCTCACTCTCTTTGAATCTTCTTTATCATGCTAGGATTAACAGGAAAAAGCAAAAAATTTCAGAATTGCACCTTGCAATGTGGAGATATTACTGTTTGTGCATTTACAATATTCATTGATTTTTGCCATTGAAAAACATGTTTTTCATATACCAGAAATGTTTGAAGCTACTGACTGAATGAAAGGAGCTGGCATCTCACACTCTTTGAATCTTCTTTATCATGCTAGGATTAGCAGGAAAAAGCAAAAAATTTCAGAATTGCACCTTGCAATGTGGAGATATTACTGTTTGTGCATTTACAATATTCATTGATTTTTGCCATTGAAAAACATGTTTTTCATATACCAGAAATGTTTGAAGCTACTGACTGAATGAAAGGAGCTGGCATCTCACTCTCTTTGAATCTTCTTTATCATGCTAGGATTAACAGGAAAAAGCTAAAAATTTCAGAATTGCACCGTGCAATGTGGAGATATTACTGTTTGTGCATTTACAATATTCATTGATTTTTGCCATTGAAAAACATGTTTTTCATATACCAGAAATGTTTGAAGCTACTGACTGAATGAAAGGAGCTGGCATCTCACTCTCTTTGAATCTTCTTTATCATGCTAGGATTAGCAGGAAAAAGCTAAAAATTTCAGAATTGCACCTTGCAATGTGGAGATATTACTGTTTGTGCATTTACAATATTCATTGATTTTTGCCATTGAAAAACGTCCAGAAATGTTTGAAGCTACTGACTGAATGAAAGGAGCTGGCATCTCACTCTCTTTGAATCTTCTTTATCATGCTAGGATTAACAGGAAAAAGCAAAAAATTTCAGAATTGCACCTTGCAATGTGGAGATATTACTGTTTGTGCATTTACAATATTCATTGATTTTTGCCATTGAAAAACATGTTTTTCATAAACCAGAAATGTTTGAAGCTACTGACTGAATGAAAGGAGCTGGCATCTCACTCTCTTTGAATCTTCTTTATCATGCTAGGATTAGCAGGAAAAAGCTAAAAATTTCAGAATTGCACCTTGCAATGTGGAGATATTACTGTTTGTGCATTTACAATATTCATTGATTTTTGCCATTGAAAAACATGTTTTTCATATACCAGAAATGTTTGAAGCTACTGACTGAATGAAAGGAGCTGGCATCTCACTCTCTTTGAATCTTCTTTATCATGCTAGGATTAGCAGGAAAAAGCAAAAAATTTCAGAATTGCACCGTGCAATGTGGAGATATTACTGTTTGTGCATTTACAATATTCATTGATTTTTGCCATTGAAAAACATGTTTTTCATATACCAGAAATGTTTGAAGCTACTGACTGAATGAAAGGAGCTGGCATCTCACTCTCTTTGAATCTTCTTTATCATGCTAGGATTAGCAGGAAAAAGCTAAAAATTTCAGAATTGCACCTTGCAATGTGGAGATATTACTGTTTGTGCATTTACAATATTCATTGATTTTTGCCATTGAAAAACATGTTTTTCATATACCAGAAATGTTTGAAGCTACTGACTGAATGAAAGGAGCTGGCATCTCACTCTCTTTGAATCTTCTTTATCATGCTAGGATTAGCAGGAAAAAGCTAAAAATTTCAGAATTGCACCTTGCAATGTGGAGATATTACTGTTTGTGCATTTACAATATTCATTGATTTTTGCCATTGAAAAACATGTTTTCATATACAGAAATGTTTGAAGCTACTGACTGAATGAAAGGAGCTGGCATCTCACTCTCTTTGAATCTTCTTTATCATGCTAGGATTAGCAGGAAAAAGCTAAAAATTTCAGAATTGCACCTTGCAATGTGGAGATATTACTGTTTGTGCATTTACAATATTCATTGATTTTTGCCATTGAAAAACGTCCAGAAATGTTTGAAGCTACTGACTGAATGAAAGGAGCTGGCATCTCACTCTCTTTGAATCTTCTTTATCATGCTAGGATTAACAGGAAAAAGCAAAAAATTTCAGAATTGCACCTTGCAATGTGGAGATATTACTGTTTGTGCATTTACAATATTCATTGATTTTTGCCATTGAAAAACATGTTTTTCATATACCAGAAATGTTTGAAGCTACTGACTGAATGAAAGGAGCTGGCATCTCACTCTCTTTGAATCTTCTTTATCATGCTAGGATTAGCAGGAAAAAGCTAAAAATTTCAGAATTGCACCTTGCAATGTGGAGATATTACTGTTTGTGCATTTACAATATTCATTGATTTTTGCCATTGAAAAACATGTTTTTCATATACCAGAAATGTTTGAAGCTACTGACTGAATGAAAGGAGCTGGCATCTCACTCTCTTTGAATCTTCTTTATCATGCTAGGATTAGCAGGAAAAAGCAAAAAATTTCAGAATTGCACCGTGCAATGTGGAGATATTACTGTTTGTGCATTTACAATATTCATTGATTTTTGCCATTGAAAAACATGTTTTTCATATACCAGAAATGTTTGAAGCTACTGACTGAATGAAAGGAGCTGGCATCTCACTCTCTTTGAATCTTCTTTATCATGCTAGGATTAGCAGGAAAAAGCTAAAAATTTCAGAATTGCACCTTGCAATGTGGAGATATTACTGTTTGTGCATTTACAATATTCATTGATTTTTGCCATTGAAAAACATGTTTTTCATATACCAGAAATGTTTGAAGCTACTGACTGAATGAAAGGAGCTGGCATCTCACTCTCTTTGAATCTTCTTTATCATGCTAGGATTAGCAGGAAAAAGCTAAAAATTTCAGAATTGCACCTTGCAATGTGGAGATATTACTGTTTGTGCATTTACAATATTCATTGATTTTTGCCATTGAAAAACGTCCAGAAATGTTTGAAGCTACTGACTGAATGAAAGGAGCTGGCATCTCACTCTCTTTGAATCTTCTTTATCATGCTAGGATTAGCAGGAAAAAGCTAAAAATTTCAGAATTGCACCGTGCAATGTGGAGATATTACTGTTTGTGCATTTACAATATTCATTGATTTTTGCCATTGAAAAACGTCCAGAAATGTTTGAAGCTACTGACTGAATGAAAGGAGCTGGCATCTCACTCTCTTTGAATCTTCTTTATCATGCTAGGATTAGCAGGAAAAAGCAAAAAATTTCAGAATTGCACCGTGCAATGTGGAGATATTACTGTTTGTGCATTTACAATATTCATTGATTTTTGCCATTGAAAAACATGTTTTTCATATACCAGAAATGTTTGAAGCTACTGACTGAATGAAAGGAGCTGGCATCTCACTCTCTTTGAATCTTCTTTATCATGCTAGGATTAGCAGGAAAAAGCAAAAAATTTCAGAATTGCACCGTGCAATGTGGAGATATTACTGTTTGTGCATTTACAATATTCATTGATTTTTGCCATTGAAAAACATGTTTTTCATATACCAGAAATGTTTGAAGCTACTGACTGAATGAAAGGAGCTGGCATCTCACTCTCTTTGAATCTTCTTTATCATGCTAGGATTAACAGGAAAAAGCTAAAAATTTCAGAATTGCACCTTGCAATGTGGAGATATTACTGTTTGTGCATTTACAATATTCATTGATTTTTGCCATTGAAAAACATGTTTTCCATATACCAGAAATGTTTGAAGCTACTGACTGAATGAAAGGAGCTGGCATCTCACTCTCTTTGAATCTTCTTTATCATGCTAGGATTAACAGGAAAAAGCAAAAAATTTCAGAATTGCACCTTGCAATGTGGAGATATTACTGTTTGTGCATTTACAATATTCATTGATTTTTGCCATTGAAAAACATGTTTTTCATATACCAGAAATGTTTGAAGCTACTGACTGAATGAAAGGAGCTGGCATCTCACTCTCTTTGAATCTTCTTTATCATGCTAGGATTAACAGGAAAAAGCAAAAAATTTCAGAATTGCACCGTGCAATGTGGAGATATTACTGTTTGTGCATTTACAATATTCATTGATTTTTGCCATTGAAAAACGTTTCTATCCAGAAATGTTTGAAGCTACTGACTGAATGAAAGGAGCTGGCTTCTCACTCTCTTTGAATCTTCTTTATCATGCTAGGATTAGCAGGAAAAAGCTAAAAATTTCAGAATTGCACCGTGCAATGTGGAGATATTACTGTTTGTGCATTTACAATATTCATTGATTTTTGCCATTGAAAAACATGTTTTTCATATACCAGAAATGTTTGAAGCTACTGACTGAATGAAAGGAGCTGGCATCTCACTCTCTTTGAATCTTCTTTATCATGCTAGGATTAGCAGGAAAAAGCTAAAAATTTCAGAATTGCACCGTGCAATGTGGAGATATTACTGTTTGTGCATTTACAATATTCATTGATTTTTGCCATTGAAAAACATGTTTTTCATATACCAGAAATGTTTGAAGCTACTGACTGAATGAAAGGAGCTGGCATCTCACTCTCTTTGAATCTTCTTTATCATGCTAGGATTAACAGGAAAAAGCAAAAAATTTCAGAATTGCACCGTGCAATGTGGAGATATTACTGTTTGTGCATTTACAATATTCATTGATTTTTGCCATTGAAAAACATGTTTTTCATATACCAGAAATGTTTGAAGCTACTGACTGAATGAAAGGAGCTGGCATCTCACTCTCTTTGAATCTTCTTTATCATGCTAGGATTAGCAGGAAAAAGCTAAAAATTTCAGAATTGCACCTTGCAATGTGGAGATATTACTGTTTGTGCATTTACAATATTCATTGATTTTTGCCATTGAAAAACGTTTTTCAATTACAGAAATGTTTGAAGCTACTGACTGAATGAAAGGAGCTGGCATCTCACTCTCTTTGAATCTTCTTTATCATGCTAGGATTAGCAGGAAAAAGCTAAAAATTTCAGAATTGCACCATGCAATGTGGAGATATTACTGTTTGTGCATTTACAATATTCATTGATTTTTGCCATTGAAAAACTGTTTTCAATATATTCAGAAATGTTTGAAGCTACTGACTGAATGAAAGGAGCTGGCATCTCACTCTCTTTGAATCTTCTTTATCATGCTAGGATTAGCAGGAAAAAGCAAAAAATTTCAGAATTGCACCGTGCAATGTGGAGATATTACTGTTTGTGCATTTACAATATTCATTGATTTTTGCCATTGAAAAACATGTTTTTCATATACCAGAAATGTTTGAAGCTACTGACTGAATGAAAGGAGCTGGCATCTCACTCTCTTTTGAATCTTCTTTATCATGCTAGGATTAGCAGGAAAAAGCAAAAAATTTCAGAATTGCACCTTGCAATGTGGAGATATTACTGTTTGTGCATTTACAATATTCATTGATTTTTGCCATTGAAAAACATGTTTTTCATATACCAGAAATGTTTGAAGCTACTGACTGAATGAAAGGAGCTGGCATCTCACTCTCTTTGAATCTTCTTTATCATGCTAGGATTAACAGGAAAAAGCAAAAAATTTCAGAATTGCACCGTGCAATGTGGAGATATTACTGTTTGTGCATTTACAATATTCATTGATTTTTGCCATTGAAAAACATGTTTTTCATATACCAGAAATGTTTGAAGCTACTGACTGAATGAAAGGAGCTGGCATCTCACTCTCTTTGAATCTTCTTTATCATGCTAGGATTAACAGGAAAAAGCTAAAAATTTCAGAATTGCACCGTGCAATGTGGAGATATTACTGTTTGTGCATTTACAATATTCATTGATTTTTGCCATTGAAAAACATGTTTTTCATATACCAGAAATGTTTGAAGCTACTGACTGAATGAAAGGAGCTGGCATCTCACTCTCTTTGAATCTTCTTTATCATGCTAGGATTAGCAGGAAAAAGCTAAAAATTTCAGAATTGCACCGTGCAATGTGGAGATATTACTGTTTGTGCATTTACAATATTCATTGATTTTTGCCATTGAAAAACATGTTTTTC